>NW_017307010.1:591346-606780 GCF_000935625.1 Nanorana parkeri
GGGTGTGTGTTGATGTATTTCGGGGGGGGGGGGGGGGAACATCCAGCGATTGCACATTCTGATGAGCTTAAGATTTTTCTGATATTAAGTACTGTACATTATGCTTTTAGTAAAAGCCATGTTGCTAAAGATTGTTATTTTTAAAGCATTTCCCTTGTTGAAGCTAGTCTTCTATGGCCAACCTTACAATAGTGTTGTATACAGGCATATAGGTTTGTGAATCCATTACTATTTTTACTGCAATCCAGGAACACGCAATACATGAGGCACAAATTTTAACCAAACGTGCTGCTAGTACTAAGCCCCACCACCACTATTCAATGCGAGTGTCGCTACGAATACCAGCAGCTCTCACTTGGACCTAAAAATGATGAGGGGCTGGTCCTGGCATTGGTCAGGCCATAAGCGAAGGCCTTATGTACAGTGTGGGTCTAAAATCCATTTACTTCCCAGGCACACAGATCGTTCGTTATTCACCTTTGATCAAGGCAGGTTCACTTTAAGCCACTTAAAGCAATCCCATCAAAAACCCATTAAACTCAACCCCCCTTCTGTGATTTAGATAGGCTTGTATTAATATACAACGCACATTTTCCTAAAACAGCTTTTCTAAACATGTATGGGTAAAAACGAGTACTGTAAACAGTTCAGAAGATATTAGTCACCGCTGAACTCCAATCAGATCTTAAACCAAACTCAACATTTCAGCTTTCCAGAATTCATTTAAAAAAATGTATATACTATGAGGGGAATGTATCAAAACTAGAGCAGACAAAATCTGGAGCAGCTGTGCATGGTAACCAATCAGCATCTCTCTTTCATTTTCAAATCTTAACTGAACAAACCTGAGAGAAGCTGATTGGTTGCCCTGGGTCTCTGCTCCAGTTTTGATAAATTCCACTTTGTATGTTTTTAAATGCATGTGCAAGTACCTCAATATCAGCTTCTTGTAACTCCCAAGAGTGGGAGAGGAAGGGTGATGACACATGCTAACAGAAGATAAGAGAGAGAGAGAGAGAGAGAGAGAGAGAGAGAGAGAGAGAGAGAGAGAGAGAGAGAGAGAGAACATCAGTCTGCTGCTGTTCTGTATAAATGCAGGTCGGGCTGGAAAGTGTTCAAGTTATCTTGAACAGTAGGGAAACATTAAGTCACCAACCTGGCTATACTGTCAGGGTTGTGTCAATTTCAGAACTGGCTAGACAAAAGAAATGCTTTCAAATGGAAAGAGAGCCCATATATGTATATCAACTGTGTATTTAGCCATGTGTCTGGAGTTCAGCTTTACAACTGAAGTGGTATAGTGTGGAGCACTATTATAAAGCCCATGCACACCTGTCTTCTGTGTTGCATTGTATTAACTCACATTCCATGAAGACAGCCCATTCATTTTAACTGAGCTGCCAACCCGCTACAGAGGGCAGAAAAATGTACCTGCACCTTTTTTTCCTGACATAGTGCGTTACTGTGTTATGCAACGCGTGCATTTTGAAGGTATATTGGGGGTCAATTAAAATGAATGACACCATACCACATGTACTTAAGGTGCATTATGGTGATGTAACTGTGCAAATCCAAAATCAACATATGAATAAAAAACAAAAAGCCCATAACACATCGCCAACTTCCTGTCTAGAAACCCTTACAAGAGAATGGTCAATATGATTTTGCTGCAACTTTTAGCCTTACTTAGCAAACAGCTTGCACAGAAAATGTACCCAACGGTGAAATATCCTCATTTCCAAAGAGGTATACAGACTTATGTACAGTACATAGTTGGAAATTATCATTGTAGCTCTTTCATTTCATTAAACACTTATGCTTTAGTAGACACTCCAATGCTCAGATACCCAAGTATGGTTCTGTATTCAATAAAAGCCTTGACTATGTGCAGTATGAAGAGAATAAGAGGGAGTGACATCAGCAGTCATAGCTGTAGGATCTGGCTGGCTCAATTAAAAGAAATCTGTCAGCCATTCTAAACATTTAGGGGCCATTCACAGTAAAGAGATCTGTTGTGGTGCGTTAAAGTGCACTTCTACAAGCTTTAATGAGTGTTGCATTAAGGCAATCCATTCGTTACGGGTGGGCTGCCATTCCACCTCAGTGGACAAAAAAAAAAATGTGTATGACCCTTTTTTAAAGCGCAACACATCATAGCGTACAATGAATGGCATTGCACATACAGCAGGTGAGCTGGCATGTGTTGTGGCATTAATGAGACGCACTGCACAAATGTGGCCCTAACAGCAGACACCGCAAGGTGCCTGACAACCATTTTCAGCCAGATGCATCCCTCTGATTTAGTTTTTGTGGTTCACTAATCTGACCTCCCTGACGTCAAAGACAAGCCCAGCCCAACTGCTAACAATCTATCCGATGAGAGAACATCAGTGGCCATTAAAAGCACTCTTTTGGACAGGGAGAAGGGAGCTGGGTGGCACCTAACCCAAAAATGAGAAAAAGCAAGTCTCTGTAACAAAGTCAAAATAATTTAGGCACACAGAGGATGCTCAGAAAGGCAACAACAGGCATCTTGTGGTGCTTCCTCTAGAACTCTGGAGTTTTGTTTAAAATGGCTTGCAGGTTAACTTTAACAAGAATAGTAGATGGACCTTCCAAATATGTTTAGTGTGAAAGCTCATGTTAAATTGACCAGCTACAATGAAAGTATCAATTAAAACAAATACTTTTTTGGTGTTAGATTCACATTAAATGGATTCTTTTAATCACGGGGACAAAAATGTACATATAAATGCATTAACTCTTATATACAAGACATTTCTGTGAAATATTTACACTACACACATGAACCTGGAAAAATGTGGCCATTGTGTTGTATCTAAATTTTACACACCGTCATAATTAGGTTACATGTCATTGGAACGAAAGCCAGGAAACATAAAAACATAAAAATGACTCCGTGACCTTCAAGTTGTATCGGAAATATACGATGAGCTTGATAGCCGGGTCATGTTTCACTCCCTGCATCGCTGTTCACGATAAAGTAGTTCTTATATTTACAAGGAAGAAAGTAATTGTATTTCTATGCAGACAAACGTTTGTGGCTTATCATCCTCCTCGATAGATCGAAGTCAATCGCTCAAGTTCTTTGCAGTATTGCATAGATATTGTATCGGCTTTCACTCGCAGTCTATCATCTCTGTATACTTTTGCTGCATGTAGTAGATCAGCTCCTGTAAGCAATAAAAACAACTTGATTAGAACTTAGCAAGTCCTTTGTTTTCATTCAACAAAGTTTGAGAAGCATCACCCATTAAAAAGACAATGGAATTATAGGTCGGCGTTGAGGCATTATGGTAATCCATTGAACTCACACACATCAGGATTGTCCCTTAAAAGACAAAAGCACCGGTTGTTTTTGTTGTACTTCCAGCATTTTTTAAAGAGACAAAATCGGCATCTTACATTTTTTATTTTTTTGCCCAGACATACACTTAATGTAGAACTATAGAATGTTTGAAATACACTCATCGCTATAGTTAGAGCCGACGTGCGACACTGAAGTGGTCACATATCAGCTCCATGGATCAAGAACTGAGTGATCACAAACCACTGATTGCTCAGGTTACGATCTTCTCCCTGCAGAGAGCGGTGACTGACTCACTGCTCCCACCAGGGATTCCCCCTCCTCTCTCCAGTGCTGATTGAAGAGGCAGACAGGGGAGAGGGTGGGCACAGCTGGCACTAGCTGTCAATCAGGCAACAAGGTGGATCTCGACAATGGCCCACTATACGCTGAGTTTTGGATCACAGGAGGACATTTACCAAAAAGGTTCGGCCATAGTTCTCTTTTAAATAACCAGATTTTTACTGGAGCATTTTTCAATTTGTTTTATTTTTGAACACACGTTAAAATCTGAATTGCGGGCTAGAAAACTAAATTAAAACACCAAACAATTATATTTTCTGAAAGCAAAAAGGTCCTGTAGAGAAAAAATGGCAATTAGTATTTTTTTTTTTAATGTTCTGCTATATTTGTGCAAATGTTTATAAAATCAATAGAGGTGTAGAAATGGAAGAGAGCCCTCCGCACACCTTACAGCAGTCCCGGCCAATTTAGGATGATGGTGCTCAAAGTGACCAAATCACGGATGGCACCGTGCAAACACAAAGCAAAAAGGTAAAAAGTCACCAGCACTCGATTTTTTGAAAGTGAACATGTCCCTTTATTGGACAAAAGACGTCATAGGGGAGCCGACGTTTCGGGGCCACACAGGGTCCCTTCTTCAAGGCAGAAAGTATGAAGAAGGGACCCTGTGTGGCCCCGAAACGTCGGCTCCCCTATGACGTCTTTTGTCCAATAAAGGGACATTCACTTTCAAAAAATCGAGTGCTGGTGACTTTTTACCTTTTTGCTTTATAAAATCAATAGAACACTCAACTTTTTTGGTACAATATAAAATATGGGATTGCAAACATGTCAAGCCTTAAAACTGCACAAGACCGTGAAATGGCAAAAAATGACAGTACCCGAAACTGCGATGCTTTAAATGCCTTTACTACTCAGCTGTATAAAGTTAACAGTGAGTGATGGCCCTAGAATTATTGTTCTCACTTCAACATTCATGACAATATGTGTGATGAATTGTCCTTTTCTCACCTAGGCACACCAATGAGTGTTTGCATTCGTATGTGCATGTTGTTTTTATGGTCACATTTTTTTACACATACCTTTATTGCCATTACCCAGAGGCCTCTAAGCGACAGCATAATGGTCGTGACCGTTCCTCTTTATAGAGAGTGAGGAGTGAAAGCCCGAATCCTTGCCGCTTCCAGGTTCATTCACCAGAGGTGAGATCAGACAGTGGGTGTGTGCTGATCGCCTTCTGGTCTACCTGCTATGTCAGCGGTGAAGGGAGAGGCACCTTCTCTCTACAGCCACCCATATTGTACATGAAAGCTGGCAGCTGAAAAAAAACCGATACCAAGATCATGCTTTCTTCTGCAGCAGTGATCTTGTTTTAATCACTTTAGGACCATGACGTATGTGTGTAGCTGTTAAAACAACCTCATGGCTGCAGCAGGCTGCACGCTAGAGTGAGAGAAATAATGATAGGTCCCTCCTATACAGTTTGCTCTAAATTGATCTTTTATTTTGTGAAAAAAACATTTGGAATTATATTGTGTTTGTGCACAGGAAAAGTGTATTTATTTTTTAACTGAAACTTTAGATTTGATAAATAGCTGCCCAAGTAGCATGGTACCAAAAAAATGCAACTACCATCTTTTTTACACTCCGGGGCCTATGTGTTCAGATTCAGGTTTTGGGGTTTTAAGTAATTTTGAAGCCACAAATGCAGATTTTCACATGCACGTAAAACAACATCAAAGAAATCCCTCTTAGAATTGATTATTACCCCAATGACATAGGGGGTCCTACACATACCACAGGTATCTTCTGGTTTGTTCTTTAACACAGAAAGTAACCATAAACTACAATGCCAACCAGCCACATTCTTATAAAGACTGCAGAAATTGGTCATGTAACTTCTGAATGTTTATGGTACGTTTCTTGGCTAATGTACTTTACTGCAAAATTGAAAAACAGCTGCAACAGAATAAAATTTTTACAGAGTGGACATGATTATTTATATACACATCTTGTATTGTCTTTCAACCCAAAGTGCCTTTGCTTGCACTGACAAACACAACCTTTCTGTAGGCAAAAAAATATGCCCTTGATCAGGCAATTTACATTACAAGCAGGTTTCAGGCTAGGTTCACACCTAGGTGATTGAGCAGGGTGAGCAATTTTCAATGTATAGATATGATTATGAGACCCAAACCCCACGACAACCACCTGAAAATAGCTCCTGCACCTTTTTGCACGACAGGCTTTTACTACCGTGCGACAAATCGCAAAGGCGTGAACAGCTTCCATAGACTTCAATGCAAAGCTCTGTTTTGTGCGATATCTCGTGGCTAAATCTGCGCGATAAAATCGCCTAGGTGTGAACCTAGCCTAAAGCAAGACAAGCCAGGTCATGTGTCAGAAAGTGGTACGATCATTGGTTTGGGACTGGGGCTTGGTTTCTAATTAAAAGAAGATGTAACCCCAAGCAGAATGACATTTTCTTTTTCACAGTACTGTACCATGTTTCTTTTTATTTAAATATTTTACCATCTCATTTTTTTTTTACATTCCGTTCTGCTGATCTCTTACATTCACCTCCTGTCTAAATGCATGCGACCCAGCACCAAAATGCAGGGGCACGATTGGGAGACAGGAACAGAACACTGTCACCCTAAAACAGAAGTGTCTGCACATTGACTCATGGCAGGATGACTAGGTATTATTGGAAAGAAAGCTGCAAATTTAAATAGAAAGTTACATTAGGAGTCCTTTTTTATGTTAAAACTTAAATGTGATGTCAGTGATTAGGCGAGCAAAGTGTCAGTGAGCCAAGTGTCCATCAACAAATAGTAAGCTTTAACAGTTTGTGAGCATTTTGTAATGATGTGTACAATTATCTCATTCTCGGGTAACATTCCTCTTATGTAGGCTGTAAATAAAAGGTGTGGAGTGGGTTTACATGGTAGCTGTTTGCCAAGCCCTATAACAAACCATCAGATATTTGTTAGTGGAAGTTAAAACAAATGAAAACATGTGCTCTATGCTTCGCCAACATTTTGTGAGCACCTGACCATCACATCTACAAATTTGACCAAAACTGTGTTGCCACCCCTCCAAATTAATGCGTTCAGGTGATTCCAGTAATGGGTGCCGGTAATGCTATAGCATGCAAACTAGGGATGCACCGATACCGTTTTTTTCGGCCCCTGGTACTCACCTATAATGAAACCGGCATCCATGGGCCCGGATTATCAAGCGATCTCCCTCTGACCGGAAGTTTCAGTATCGGGGAAGGTATCGGAGCATTTGGGCGATTAGGAGTAGTCGCCCAAATACTCAGTATCAGCATCGATACTAGTATCAGTATTGGTGCATCTCGAACATATTATAACAACCTTGTGGCAACAGTTTGGGGAAGTCTGTTTTCTGTTCCAGCATGACTGTTACCCAGTGCACAAAGCAAGGTTCATACAGACCCGGTTTGTGAAGTTTGGTTTGTAGGAACTCGAGTGGTGTGTACAGAACCCTGACCTATAGAAAGCCTCTGTGACTCTGCCAATTGTGCTTGAGGTCTTCTCATCCAATATCAGTACCTGACCTCCCAATTACTTTTTGGCTGAATGGGCACAAAGTTCTCACAGACACACTCCAAATTCACTGACCATTGGATACTGATTATAGTCGCAAAGGAGGGTAACTATAGATGACCCAGGGGTGTGGAAATTTTTGAAAAAACTACTTGTCCAAGGGCTAAAGCGGGGGTCAAATCTACTTGTCCTTCATGACCATCTACTTGTCCCAACACAAAAAAAATAAAGTTTTAAAAGTTTAAAACTAGGGATGCACCAATACCAGTTTTTGGGTATTGAGTACGAGTACCAATTTTTTGCTTTCAGCACTCACTATCGGTGCTTCCGTTGGCATGGAGCAGGCTTTCCGGGCAATCAGGAAGAGGGTAGTGGGATGCTACCCGGCTTCCTGACGGCCAGGGAAGCCGACTTCATGTTGTTTGGCCGGCTTGATTGTGAATGGCTGGGAAGCCGGTTTCCCGGCCAATCATCATTGAGCCAGCTTGCTAGCCAATCAGGAAACCTGGCGGGAGAGTAATGACCTGATTGGCCGGGAAGATGGCTCGATGCTGATTGGCGGCCAATCAGAAAGGAGCTGGCTTCCCGGCCAAACAACTGATCACGCTGACCAATGAGTGCTTGCAATTTGCGAGCAAAATTCAAAATGCATAGGGCAGGAATAGTGACGGGTGCACCAGGAGCGAGGGACCCCCGAAAACCACAGCGCGGGGGGCGGACAGGATCGTCGATTCTCCCTTCATACAAGTGATCTGATTAGATCACTTGTATGAAAACGAGCGGCGGCTCCACAATATACATTTAGCTCTGCTTGTCCGGAGCAGGGCTGAATGTATTAAAAAACTACTCGCCCGGCGCCCGAAACTGCCTGTCCCGGGCGTCCGGCGATAGGAATTCCACACCCGTCACAACGGTTTTAGAATGGAATGTTAAAAAAATAAAATCTAATATCTAAAAGTTGTGAGGGTCAGATGTCTTCAAACTTTCAGCCATATAAAAAGTAACCCAAATATACTGTCAAAAAATATAAATCTTTAAATACTCACTCTGTTGTTTCTCTCGCCAGCAGTTATTCCTCACATTAGCCACATAATCCTCTTCAATATTCTTTTCCAACTTCTGCAGCGACTTACCACTATATTCAGACTGAAAATCCTTGCTTACGTAATATGGAACGTCAAGATTTTCTGTTAGGCGCTTGATGGTTTGACCACTAAGAACAGACAGACACTTAACAATCATCTTTCTAAAAAGGCACAAAAGTAGTGACACACGGGAGGAAAATCTAAAAATAAAATTGTATCTGATTTGCAGCATTCAGAAAGCAGTGCCATAGCTTAGTAAACACTAGGGATGCACTGATACTGGGGATTTCACGAGTACTTGTGAAAATGGCCAGATACTAAACGCCGATATCAGCGCTTTACATTTTTTTTAAATGGAAGCAGCTGTCTTGGCAGCCTTCCTGTAAACTACGGCACCTATTTACAACGCCAGCCACACATATCCTACTTCCAGGTGACAGAAGTTGCACGTAAACGTCTGCACACCGCATGTAATATGTGATATTACATGCGATTAGAAAACACTCTCCCTGAATACACAATCATTGTGTCCAGGGAGAGGGATTGATTCCTAACCAAATCACATATTACATGCGTTGTGCAGGCGTTTACATGCAACTTCTGTCACCTGATTAACTTGAATGGGTGACAGCGGCCACTTGTAAACATCAGATTAGGGATTCCAGATACAGGAAATGCATGTTCCTGATGCAGGATTCCCTAGTTGCACCTAAAAGATACAGGTGTGAATGGAGCCTAATACACTTACACTCCGCGCACCCCCTCACACAAAATATAAAAGTGTGTAATTCTCAGTCCCCCACATATAACATAATGTACTGGTATTGGTACTCACACTTGAAAAAAAATGGTATTGGTGCATTGCTAGTAAATACTTCATAGTTGTGAGCAGGAAGAAACTAGGTCATGGCTTGTGAAATCATGTATTCCCACGAGGATAGGAAATCTATTATGGCATGCACATAACTGTGACCTTTGTAAAACACAATTCTCAGTTCTAATTTTTTAGAATGCAATTCACTAATGAATAGTGTAGGTTAACTTTATCATACAGCCAAAGTTTTTTTACTTTACCCTATCCTCACAGATCACCTTTACAATGATAGTATATATGGCAGATGTATACATGCTAAATCTACCAGTGACAGAAAACAGATACAATTAAGCTAGAAAAGTGAACCCCCCCAAAAATTAACAGAAGATAAAATGGGGTTTAATAAACTATTAAAGTGTAAATATATGTAAGGGCATGCTCATTTTATATAGTGAAGCTGTTCACTTACGATCTGGGATATAAACTGTATGGAGGATTGGAGACCATTAACTGGCTAAGCAAGGACACTAGTATCAATACAATTATAGGCATTAGTTGAATAAGCATGGAGAATCCACCCTGCCGAAAAAAAACAAACAAGAGGAATTACAATTATGACTGAAAAACATGAAAAAAAGCCAATAAACACTTTAAGCTGATAAGGAAAATCACAGTTTTTTTCTTAGTTTAAGAAAAAAACTGCAGTTTTATATCAGGAATGTTATATCTGCAAGCACAGTAACAATAAGATTTGTATATCTACCCTAAAAACTTTTTCTTGAAGTCCACAGGAACAAAGGAAGAGGAGAAAAATCATAGGTGGTTGGGTTATAACTGCTGCCATAAGCCGGCCCGCAATATAACCCACTTCTAACAGCCAGCACTTTTTTGAGCAAGCAATACATAAGGAGGAATAGGAAACTCAGAGGCAGTATCAGTGTCCCTTAATAGACTTAAAGAAAAATATTTTATAGTTGGTACTTTAGCCTTTAATATCACTTTAAACTTTTCTTTGAAGAGAAAATATGTCCAGACTCCTAGGACACAAGCAAAAATGAGGCATGATTCAAGTAGGAGAGGTTTATACGTGAAATTGCTTACTTTTTTCTTTGACAGTGTGTAAATTATACTTTAGGCAGCGGTATAACCCACATGTCCAAGAATTACTTCTGATCCCGTGTCCCTAATTCACCCACGATTACTGTTTTAGCTTTCAATGACGTGCACATCTTGGCTGCTGAATCAAATCATTTTCTGCTCATTGTGCACATACCTGTGTGAATGACACATAGAGGCTTCCAATTTCAAATGTAGTATTTTTGGAAGTATAGTTTAAAAGGAGAATTATGAGGCGAGTGATTTTCACTCAGCCTCATAAATCTGAGCCGACCTGCGACAATGAAACTGTCACAGGTCGGCTCAGTAGATCGGGAAGTGAGCGAACACATACCATCGCTCGCACACTTCTCGATCTATCCCTGCAGAGAGCAGTGACCGTAACTCACTGCTCCCTGCAGGGATTCCCCCCATCCCCTGTCCGATCCTCCAGCGCTGACTGGCGAAACGGACGGGGGAGGGCACAGCTGGCTCTGCCTCTCAATCCCGCAGCTGGGTGGATCCAGACATAATTGTCGGGATCCATCCCGGCTGCGGCGTCTCAGTATACCGTGAGCTGTAGCACGCGGTATACTGAGCCTAGGGTGGCGGGAGGACGCTAGTTTGTGTCCTCCCGTTACCCTTAGGAGAACTATGGAGAAAAGCCCTAACCCCATAGTTCTCCTTAAATAATTTTTTTTAAATGATGAATTAATGAGTCACATAGGCAGTCTGGCTGTGTTGTGTGTCTGCAGGTTGACATGAAGTATCAAAAAAGAGTGCTCTGTTAAAAAATTATTTATTTAAGTAGTCATACTTACATCTCCCCTTTCATCTTCCCTGTCATGACCACTATGATGTTGATGTTGGTGATGGCTAGATGTTGTGCGTCCATTAGAATATGTACGAACATTTGCTGAAAAAAAAAACAAAAAAACACCACAATAAGAAAAAAGGCACTAAGCATATCTAGGGCTTGTTTATGGTCATTGTCAGCTATATAAAATGGCAGTAGAAGCCAGTGAAAGTATTTAAAAGAAACTTTCTGTAAATAAAATGGCACCACTGAAAAGTACTGCATATTTCCCTGTTGCCACTAGCCTGTAGTAAACTTCATATTTTGGCTCAGCTAAAAAAAACACTACCTTACACAGTGTTTCGATGACGAGCATATTTATATTGTATTTCCACTATTGCAGTCAAAATTGATAAAAGCCCACTATAGGTTTGTTAATCCCATTCATATAGCATACCAAAAACTACTTTAGAAAAAGGGCCCAGCAGGGAGGAGAGAAACTTTCAGGAGGCCGAGCAGGGCGGGGAGGAGAGCGCTGGCAGCGTTATCACAAGAGGCAGAGCTCTCCTCCCGTACTGCCCCGTTCGGCCTCCTGTGACAAGCAAATTAGGATGGAGAGCAGTGCAGGGAGGAGACAGCTGTCACAGAAGGGTGAGATGGCAGTGCAGGGAAGAGAGCACTGTCAGCGTCATCACAGGAGGCAGAGTTCTCCTCCCCGCCCGCTCAGCCTCCTGTGACTGGCAGATCAGGATGGAGAGCAGTGCGTGGAGGAGCTTTATGAATGGATAGGAGCACTCAGTATAGAAGGTTTCTGTTAATTTATAACAGGGGCTGCAGAAAAAGAGATTGAGGACTGTGTCCTCAATCTTTTTTTCCATTTGAAAAGGGAAATATGTTTAGACCCCTGATATTTCCCCAAAGCCCCCGACAGTAAAAGTAAAATAATAAAAAAAAAATATTAAATAATAAAAAAAAAAAAAAAAATTCTGGTTGTGTTTTTTTTTTCGGTTTCATTTAAAAAATTCAATTTCAGTGCACCTCTATCTTTAATCCTTTGTTAGGACAGACAGTATCCAAATCTAATTTACAATGGTTAATGAAATCTGGCAGCACAGTGCAGACAGGCATAATTAGAGTAAACATACCTTCCCACAACTCCCTCCTTAACATTACATAGGGGGAAGCTAGGTAGGATTTTTAAGCAAGTAAAAAAATCATTTAAAAATCTAAGCAGCAGTTTCTAAATACTTTTCGTTTAATTTATGCATTTATGTGAATGGCAAAATATAACAATACAAAAGCTGGTATTATCCCAATTTGACTACAAAAGTGGAAAATCACTCTCCTCCGTGCTGGAAGGAGGACACAGCAAGCATTGGGTAGGTACAATAGCCAGCCTGCTATTGGCTATTGCAATTTGAAACCCGCTGTATTTACATTCAGCTGCCGTCTGCAGAATGGTGCCACTGGCAGCTGTCATTTCCTGCATGAAGCTATTCAAGCGCCATGTGCTTGCAATTCAATTATTAAAAAGAAAATGATAAAGGTGGGAAATAGTCAGTTTCTGCCTGACAAATTCTGCTGCGGGAGGTGCGTTGCAGAGCCATTCATTTCAATGACACCCCAAATGCGTCTTCCACCCACAGTGTGATCGCCTGCACTGAAACACACGGCATTGCAGTGCGATTGCAAAAAATTGTGCATGCAGTTTTATACTGAAGTAAACTAATGTTTGTAACACTGCATTTGTGCATTTCATTTTCAATTAAGGATGGTATTACATTTTTTTTTCCACACGATTAATTGAAAAAATAAAATCGGCCAACTAATTGATTATGAAAATCATCAGTTGCAGCCCTAACCCGGTGTCTAAGTCTCTTAAAATATTACTGCCCCGAAGAACTACAATAACTAGAGATCCATTTTCTATTTTTTTTTATCACACTGTACAAACTGATATTGATAGTGCTGAAAAAAAATCCACACACTTTCAATTTGAAGACATATGAGCAGTACAGTAAACCTACGGGCTGAAAACTGAGAACAACCCTAAAACTGGGAGGCAGTTATTAGACAGCCTCCAGAAACTGTCCCAGCTTTCAGATGACCTCTACAATTGGATCTAGCTATGGGAAACTCATACACAACCCAACAAGAGATGCTTAATAGGAGGTTGCTGTGTGCTTGTGGGGAAGCTTCTATCCAGTCTTGAGGGGATGACAACTGCTTTAAAATGTTATTTAGAAATGCTTACGAGTTGATTTACTAAGGTGGAAAACCATTAGGCCACAGCAATCAGTTTTCCCCTGACAGCAGTCAGAACATTAAGATATTACTTTAAAAATGTGTTCCTGGGGATTATTACTCAGTGTAGTTTGTAGCCTCAAACTGCAGCATTTTAAGTTTTACCTGAAGGGAAGCCTCCTCCAAAGAACATGTTAAACAAATCTTCAGGAGTTATATCGGCCTCAAATCCTCTATGATAATCAAAACCACCATTTCGGTGGTTGGTATGCATGCGCTCCTCAGTTCCAGACAGGTCATATTGCTTCCGTTTCTCTGGATTGCTTAATACCGCATATGCATTCCCAATCTCTGCAAAAGAGAACCAGTTAAAAGGTTGTTACATTGATAATTCAGTACGTTCTTCATAAGCAATGAATGAGACATTAGTACAAATACTTGTATTTAGACACATCCTTTTCACATACATAAAAACTCCACTTAAGTATATTTATTATATCTTTAGTGGAGAGTACAGGATGCAGCCTGAAAGCAAATGTAAACTTCTTAAGTTTATGTCCCAAACAAAACCACACTCGGCAAGAAGATTGCCAAAGAGGAGGCACAACAAATACACAGTACATGGTGGGTTTGCAATTTAGGTATAGTTTTTCAACCTATATGCCCCATAACCTTTAACCCAAAACCCAATTAACAGGTTTGGTTGGGTGAACACAGATGTCCACTGGCAGCCAAGAGAAGTATGAAGAATGTACTGTTGCTCTGAAGAATATGGTGTGGATTTCTACCGAATCAACATTTGGCATAGGTTTTGTGCATAGAAGGATAAAAACCAAGCATGTGGCCATGTTGCTGATGTTTGAGGCAATACTAGCACATTAGGTCTAGAAAGGTAGATGAACACAAGCACTCAGCAAAGTGTTTGCCTTGAACTGAAATGAACACAAGCTGCAGCATCCGTCCATGTAAGTGCTGCAGCCTTTTTGAATGGCATGCCCAATGGGGTCTTTAACCTGTGGGAGCACTGAAGTGCGGGCTGACACAGGCATCTAACAGATTGATTACTTGTTAATACTCCTGTTTTGCACAAGCAGATCAAAAATCAATAATATAGTGTGTGTGTGTGTGTGTGTATGACTGCATTCCGATTACATTTGCTGCCTGAAACACCAGTGGTCAACAAAATGTTTGATGTTCTACACAACAGGAAAATTATTAGACATTCAGGGCAGAGATGTGTAGAATACAGTAAAATGCAGCAATAATCAAACTCCTCTCTAAAAGGACCATTTTTACAAATAACATTGTATTCTAATATATTCTAATATAATCCTAGAAAATAACTAGCAATTCTACTTTATAGTCATATATTAAAGTGACACTAAACTCACTAAATCTTAAAAAACACATTCAAGTACCTCAACTATTAACAATAATGTATCTTATTTGTGTATTATTCGGCTGTAGATTCTCAAATCATCTCTGAATTGGTGCTGACACTGTCCTTCCTTCTGGAGGGTGGCTACTTGTGTTCCCCATGGTCCCTGTGTATGTTCAAAAAAATGGTAACAGTGTTCTCAAAAGAAAAGACACTGTGAAAGATGGTTACTGAACGGACCGAGACCTTTTTCTTATAAAAGTATAAACTTTATTGTTACAAAATCTCATATTTCGCACCTGTTACTCCATTTCTACAAAAAAATCTTCATAAAAGAACAACGTTGTCCATAGCATTCATACATACATTCTTCCATACATACTATGCACTCACACAGATTACGGCAATTACTATCTTCAAAACTTCTAAAGGGGGAATTCTCCCAATATAACTCTTGGTCCCTCTCGGTACTTTTTTTCCCGCTTTTGAGGATGCAAAAAATACAACAATAAGAGGGGGAAAAAACTGAGCTGTAGTTTTACTTTGAGATATAGGTCTGACTTGTTTGTGGCACCTGATGCATAAAAAATATAATGAAATAGGGACTGTTTGTCTGTAATTGAGGAAAAAGGAAGTCTCTATAATCAGTACAATTTGGGGCAAAAACAATCCACTATGATCATGTATATATGTTCTGGTCTCAGTATATCAACCCTTTTGATGAGTGAATTCGTTTAGACAGTCTCAATTATTTGGTTTTATAAAGTTATTCAAACTTTCCCAGTGCAGTGAAGTTCCTCCTGGTGTTGGATATATTTCAAGGGGGAGACCTGTGTGGGA
>NW_017307010.1:608678-638590 GCF_000935625.1 Nanorana parkeri
TCTTAAAGAAGAAGGTACAGGTCTGTGAGAGCCAGAACTCTTGCTGCTTGTTTGTAGGTGACCAAATACTTATTTTCCACCATAATTTGCAAATAAATTTGTTCCAAATCAGCCAATGTGATTTGATTTCTCATTTTGTCTCTCATAGTTGAGGTCTACCTATGATGCCAATTACAGGCCTCTCTCATCTTTTTAAGTGGGAGAACTTGCACAATTGGTGGCTGAACATACATACATACATACATACATACATACATACATTATATACATGACTGCATTCCGATTACATTTGCTGCCTGAAACACCAGTGGTCAACAAAATGTTTGATGTTCTACACAACAGGAAAATTATTAGACATTCAGGGCAGAGATGTGTAGAATACAGTAAAATGCAGCAATAATCAAACTCCTCTCTAAAAGGACCATTTTTACAAATAACATTGTATTCTAATATATTCTAATATAATCCTAGAAAATAACTAGCAATTCTACTTTATAGTCATATATTAAAGTGACACTAAACTCACTAAATCTTAAAAAACACATTCAAGTACCTCAACTATTAACAATAATGTATCTTATTTGTGTATTATTCGGCTGTAGATTCTCAAATCATCTCTGAATTGGTGCTGACACTGTCCTTCCTTCTGGAGGGTAGCTACTTGTGTTCCCCATGGTCCCTGTGTATGTTCAAAAAAATGGTAACAGTGTTCTCAAAAGAAAAGACACTGTGAAAGATGGTTACTGAACGGACCGAGACCTTTTTCTTATAAAAGAATAAACTTTATTGTTACAAAATCTCATATTTCGCACCTGTTACTCCATTTCTACAAAAAAATCTTCATAAAAGAACAACGTTGTCCATAGCATTCATACATACATTCTTCCATACATACTATGCACTCACACAGATTACGGCAATTACTATCTTCAAAACTTCTAAAGGGGGAATTCTCCCAATATAACTCTTGGTCCCTCTCGGTACTTTTTTTCCCGCTTTTGAGGATGCAAAAAATACAACAATAAGAGGGGGAAAAAACTGAGCTGTAGTTTTACTTTGAGATATAGGTCTGACTTGTTTGTGGCACCTGATGCATAAAAAATATAATGAAATAGGGACTGTTTGTCTGTAATTGAGGAAAAAGGAAGTCTCTATAATCAGTACAATTTGGGGCAAAAACAATCCACTATGATCATGTATATATGTTCTGGTCTCAGTATATCAACCCTTTTGATGAGTGAATTCGTTTAGACAGTCTCAATTATTTGGTTTTATAAAGTTATTCAAACTTTCCCAGTGCAGTGAAGTTCCTCCTGGTGTTGGATATATTTCAAGGGGGAGACCTGTGTGGGACTAGTGGAGCTTGTACTCACAGTTAGCCGTCTCGTACCCCTCCTTTTTTCGAATCCAGGGAGTTCCGTTTGTTCAACCTTATCACCAGCAATTGATTCGTCTGTGGCTTTTCTAGATCCCAGGGTTTTTCTTAATACCTCTGCGAGGTTAATCCGTTTATTGTCCCCCGTTTTTTTGGAACCGAAGAGTTTCCTTTAGTTAAGCACTATTTAGGTAACTAGTTGTTCCATGGTTGTTCCGATATCTCGGGATTTTTCCGTACTTCAACACAATGCGTTAGTAGCTTCCAGACGTTTGAATTTCACTCATCGTTGTTCAGGAAACAAAGTAATTCCAATGATCCGTAAGGATCATACATCCATCCCTCACGAATGGGGACTAAAAGCAGTCAGCCATTTCCTGGAATTGAACTACCCGGAAATGGCAGCGCAAAATGAGTTTCTCGTAGAAATGTTAGAATTTGCCCTCTCCAATAATTGCTTTCAGTTTGCAGGATCATATTACAAACAACTTAAAGGAACGTCAATGGGAGCCCCTTGGGCACCCGCCTACGCATGTTTACATCTTGGACTCTGGGAGATGGAGGTAGTCTATGGTCATCGTTCATACCTGGGTCATACTAAAACATGGCTCAGGTATATGGATGACGTATTGATGGTATGGCAGGGCAGTGAAAATCAACTAGAAGAATTCATTTCAGAACTAAACATTAATAATCGGAATTTAAGATTAACATATAATTCCAGTGATCGAGAAATCCCCTTCTTGGACCTAATGATTGGGTTCGGGAGGGGGAGATTGATCACAAGAACTTATAGAAAGGAAACTGCAGCTAATACACTTCTGCATGCAAATAGCCATCACCCCCCGTCATTGAAGCAAGGAATCCCCACAGGGCAGTTCCTGAGGATTAAAAGGAACTGCACAGAACATAAAGATTATGTGATGGAATCAAGATCCCTTTATAATCGCTTCAGACAGAGAGGGTATTCACATAGAACTCTCCGGACAAGTAAAACCAAAGTAGGAAAGAAAAGTAGAGCTGAGATCCTTAAAAGGAAGAAATAGCAAAGGAGAACAAAAAGGACAGTAAACCATGTGAGAATGATAACACAATATGGGTCAAGCTGGCCAAAGCTGAAACAAATTTTTGAAAAGCATTGGCATGTTCTGAATCTATGTCCGACACTTGCCGATATTGTTGGACCGCGACCACTCCTGACAGCAAGGAGAGCTAAAAATCTGAGAGACCATCTGGTAAACTCGGAATATAAGCCAAGCAAGAATAGTTTGATCATGCCAATGTTACCAAAAATAAAAGGAATGTATCCCTGCGGTAAATGCCATATATGCCCATATGTAGAAAAAACAAAACAGTTCCAAGATTCAGGGGGAATAAAATCATACCAAATCACACACTTCATTAATTGTAATACAGAGAAGGTAATATACATGTTGGAGTGCCCCTGCAAGAAAATATACGTTGGGAAAACAAAACGACAGCTACGCACCCGTATAGGAGAGCACTTAAGGGATATAAAAAACAAAGATATTGATAGTCCTATAGCAACACATTTTGCAGAATATCATAACTCCTCACCAGAAGGCCTGAGGGTAAAGGGGATCTATGTCTTAAACCTCCCACCCAGGAGAGGAGATTTTGATAAGATACTCCTGCAGAAAGAAAAAATGTGGGTATATAAGCTAGATACCCTTTTTCCCGCTGGCCTGAATAATGAGATGAATCTCAATGTCTTTCTTTAAAAGAATTTATGTCTAGTTAAAATGATAACAAATACCCCCTCTAGAAATATATGCCGATTCAAAAATATAACCAAAAATAAACATATAATTTCCTAAATAACCAACGGACAGCTTTTTATAGATATTTAGATAAATGTCCAAATAGAAACATCTCTGCCGGTATGAATGCTTTTTGATTGAAAAGAAAAGGCAGATTTTGAATGTTTTTTTATATATAGCTTTCATAAGTATCCATTCTTGAAACATACATCCTGGATGCAATCATCGAGCAGGTGTGAAAGGGCTAGTTAAGTAGACCTCACACCTGTCATCCAGAAGGTGCAGACGAAGCTCCGATGGGCGGAGTGAAACGCGTCCACCCTTGAGTGTGTGTTACACATGTTATGTCACCCACACAAACGGCAGCTCCCTTACGGATCATTGGGATTACTTTGTTTCCTGAACAACGATGAGTGAAATTCAAACGTCTGGAAGTTACTAACGTATTGTGTTGAAGTACGGAAAAATCCTGAGATATCGAAACAACCATGGAACAACTAGTTACTGTAAATAGTGCTTAACTAAAGGAAACTCCTCGGCTCCAAAAAAACGGGGGACAATAAACGGATTAACCTCGCAGAGGTATTAAGAAAAACCCTGGGATCTAGAAAAGCCACAGACGAATCAATTGCTGGTGATAAGGTTGAACAAACGGAACTCCCTGGATTCGAAAAAAGGAGGGGTACGAGCCAGCTAACTGTGAGTACGGTCGACTATTACACAAGCTCCACTAATCCCACACAGGTCTCCCCCTTGAAATATATCCAACACCAGGAGGAACTTCACTGCACTGGGAAAGTTTGAATAACTTTATAAAACCAAATAATTGAGACTGTCTAAACGAATTCACTCATCAAAAGGGTTGATATACTGAGACCAGAACATATATACATGATCATAGTGGATTGTTTTTGCCCCAAATTGTACTGATTATAGAGACTTCCTTTTTCCTCAATTACAGACAAACAGTCCCTATTTCATTATATTTTTCATGCATCAGGTGCCACAAACAGGTCAGACCTATATCTCAAAGTAAAACTACAGCTCAGTTTTTTCCCCCTCTTATTGTTGTTGTATTTTTTGCATCCTCAAAAGCGGGAAAAAAAGTACCGAGAGGGACCAAGAGTTATATTGGGAGAATTCCCCCTTTAGAAGTTTTGAAGATAGTAATTGCCGTAATCTGTGTGAGTGCATAGTATGTATGGAAGAATGTATGTATGAATGTTATGGACAACGTTGTTCTTTTATGAAGATTTTTTGTAGAAATGGAGTAACAGGTGCGAAATATGAGATTTTGTAACAATAAAGTTTATACTTTTATAAGAAAAAGGTCTCGGTCCGTTCAGTAACCATCTTTCACAGTGTCTTTTCTTTTGAGAACACTGTTCTCATTTTTTTGTGCTCATTACCTCTGGTTACATGACCTGGATGACCTACCCCAATAAACATAAAGGGATATATATGGTATATCGGAGCTCCAGGGAACAAAACAAATTTTCTCTATCCCTGTGTATGTTGTAAAGTAGGCACCGCACCAAACTCAATCCCATGATAGACTACAATCTCATGTTTAGTTTACTAACTCGTATTGAGCTTGTAGTCCATCAAAGGAGCAAGCTTACCTTAAATGTCAATGTAAAAGTTTACATAATATATACCTCAAATGTAGTCTACAGTATAAATGCAAAGAAGCCTTTTTTTGTGTTTTTTTTTATAACATACAACATGACATCAGCTTTCTATTATAACAGTGTTTAATACAACATGGATGTTGAAATGATGCGACATGGGAATTTGTTTTTATTAAAAGTAACACTGAAAAACAAACTGATAGTGATTTTACAACACATAGTAAAAATGAAGTCTTTAGAAAAAAAAAATTAAATAAAAAAAAATTGCTGATCGGCAGGCTTTAAGTTTCTTTTGCCATGGAAGCTTCTTTCTTCCAGTCATCAATCTTTTTCCCCCTGTACACTGAGCCACGCATGCATCGCTCAGAGCACAGGCTCGAAATGAAGAGACTTCCTGTGCACATGCGCAGACAATCAAGTGGCTGAAGAATACGAACCCGGAAGAGGAGACTGGGACAAAGATGGAAGCACCAGTGAGAGAGAAGAACCAATTGTGCTGAGGGAGAATTTGATGCTTTTACAGAAGTTCTGCATTGCAGGCCTCTTAGGAAAGTGGTCTTGTGAGTACAGCACGCTGCAACACATGATGTTCAAATGGAAAGAAAAAAACAAAAAAACACATGCACACTTACTTTTAAAAGCGTCGGTGGCTCCCGGTGCATGATTTTTATCTGGATGAAATTTCAATGCAAGTTTCCGGTAGGCTTTCTTTAGGTCTTCTTCTCCAGCATCAGTACTCACACCCAGCACATCGTAATAGGTTTTAGAGCTCTTTATCCTGCAAAATGACAAACCCGTGATATGGTAAGTGACAGGCCAGGTTCCATCTGCTGTAAATGACAACCACAATAGAATGCATTAAGTTCTGTAAACATATAAATATATCACTATCACCACTATTTTGATCATCTGCAGGTAAAACCTTGTTGCTATGGGTTACTGTGCTTCAAGTGCACCTAAACCCAAAACTAAAATATTGCTGCTTGCCAAACCTTAGATGTGGTGGCTGCATTCTTTTTCCTGTTTCTATCCCCGCCCCCCTCTATTTTAACCTGTTTTTTTATCAGATTGAATCAAGAATAAAAGCAACAGAATGTGAGGGTGCCTAGACACTCCTGGGCCTACTGCCTTATAGCTGTATATCTGCTGTGTGAGATCTGAGGCACTGCTGTCCTTGACTGCTAGTGTAAGGAGATTTGGAGTGAGATTTGGTGATGTCACTACTGTGCTGCTCACTGTTCTGCTTGTTGGGGGCTCTGACATGAAGCAACAAAATCTTGCCTCTATAAGTTTCTTCTGCCATGGTTGCCTTCACACACAGAGACAGTGCAGAATAAGACATGGTAAGTTAGTAACGGGGAAAATTTAGGTGCAGGGAGATGATCCTTTGAAAAGTTGTACCCAAAAAAGGCAGGCAGAGGATAAAATTCAGTTCCTCTTTAACCAGTTATTTATTACAGTTATTTATATAGCGCCAACAATTTTACGCATCGCTTTACTTGCACATTCAGTCCCTGCCCTCAAGGAGCTTACAATCTAAGGTCCCCCATATCACATGCATACATACATACATACAAGACCAATTTTAGACAAGAGCCAATTAAGCAGCATGTCTTTGGAGTGTGGGAGGAAACCCTCACAAGCACAGGGAGAACATGCAAACTCCTTGCAGATAGTGAACTGGTCGGGATTCGAACCAGTGCTGCAAGGCAGAAGCGCTAACCACTACACCACTGACACTAGGCAAATCAATGTATGCCCTCGCCCTGCTGCCTCACCCCCCCCCTCTCACCCACACACACTTGTTGACAATCAAGTGTAGTTGCTGCATAGGAGCTTTGTAAATATAACAACTGCTTTATAAAAAAAAAAAAAAAAAAGACACCATCTGACACAGTGTTTATAAACACTGTTCAGGCCTTGTTCACACCGAAAGTGTGTGCGTTCCAGAGCGGTAGCTGCTGGAAGGCATCGCGATCGCCAAGAAATTTCTCCCCGCGTTTTGGGGAGAAAGGGGGTGTGGCGGTGCATTAAATTCAATGGCAGCGCTTCCACGCTCCTCCACCCGCAGTGCGATTGAACGCGTGGCAAAAGTTTGCCAGCGTTCCACTGCAAACGCAAAAAATAGGGCTTGCTCGATTTTTTGCGTTTGCAGTGGAACGCAACGCTGGCAATGTTTCGCCACGCGTCCGATCTCAGTGCAGGTGGGGGGGCGTGGAAGCAGTGCCATTGAATTCAATGCACCGCCACGCCCTCTGCCGCCCCAAAATGCGAGGAGAAGTTTCTTAGCAATCGTGGTGCGTTCCAGCAGCTACCGCTCTGGAACGCACACGCTTTCAGTGTGAACAAGCCCTCAGATGCAGGACGGAGAGATACGAGTCATTGTTACTTCTCTCCTACTACTCCGTTTTCATTCTTCTGCAGATCAAAAGAATGAGCTTTGATCTGCATGTGATATCAGTTAGGCCAAGTTCATACATGCAGCAAAGGGGCGGTAAAAACAGATGTTTCTTTTTTACCACCCCCAGAATGCCTACGTAAAAATTAGCAAGGCAACCACTCAAAGCTGTATGTATTGTGGTGACTGCAATGCTTGCTAGTGTTATAAAAAAAAAAATTACCTAACCCTTGCAGTGAGTCTATCCCCACATTGCAGGGGTTAAGTGCTCAATTTGGTCCAGGGAGGAAAATAAGTTATACTCGCCCGATATTTGGAGCTGGCTGGCTCTTAGACCGGATCCTTGC
The DNA here is from genome assembly GCF_000935625.1 of Nanorana parkeri. Classification (NCBI taxonomy): domain Eukaryota; kingdom Metazoa; phylum Chordata; class Amphibia; order Anura; family Dicroglossidae; genus Nanorana; species Nanorana parkeri. The sequence continues at coordinate 616,211 of NW_017307010.1, forward strand.
TCCCCCTCGGCGGTCTAAAGTCCTGCAAGTCATTGCGTCCTACAAGTATATTACGTGGGGATGCCGAGGGTCAAATCATAATTGCAGCGGAGGAGGAGACAGGCTAAAGGGAGTGCTCGAACAGCCAGCCGACACACAGGATTGGGCGAGTATAACTTATTTTCCTCCCTAGACCAAAACGAGCACTTAACCCTTGCAATGCGGGTGTAGCACCACTGCAAGGGTTAGGACATTTTTGCCCGGAGTTCTTCTTTAAAAACTCATTGGCCTGTAATTGCCAGCTTCTTCTTTACTACCTTTGTGTAGATAGTCTGCCACTCATTGGGAATGTCTCTGGTTAGAAGAGATTCAAAAGGATCAGTAATTGTGCAACAACTATACCTTGATGTTATTTATTCATTTCAGGTATTTCTATTGTGCCGACAATTTATGCAGCGTTTTACATAGTTTACAATCAGCTTACAGTCTGAGGTCCCCATTCCATGCATACATATGAGGGCCAATTTAGACAGGAGCCAATTAACCTTTGGGGTGTGGGAGGAAACTGGAGTACCCGGAGGAAAGAGACCCACAGTGCTGCAAGGCAGAAGCATTACCACTACACCACTGTGCTGCCATCTAAGATCACTGAGCTGGAGATATGACAGCCTGGGAGGCTTAGAGGGCTGAGGCTTAGTGAGAGAAGGGGGAATTCAAACCGGGGACCCCAGTGCTGCAAGGCATATGCACTACACCACTGTGCTGCCATCTAAGAACACCGAGCTGGAGATATGACAGCCTGGGAGGCTTAGAGGGCTGAGGCTTAGTGAGAGAAGGGGGAATTCGATTCGGGGACCCCCAGTGCTGCAAGGCATATGCACTACCACTACACCACAGTGCTGCCATCTAAGAACACTGAACTGGAGATATGAAAGCCTGGGAGGCTTAGAGGGCTGAGGCTTAGTGAGAGAAGGGGGAATTCGATTCGGGGACCCCAGTGCTGCAAGGCATATGCACTACCACTACACCACAGTGCTGCCATCTAAGAACACTGAACTGGAGATATGACAGCCTGGGAGGCTTAGAGGGCTGAGGCTTAGTGAGAGAAGGGGGTAACCGGTATGGCAGTGGAGGGTGAATTGGACGTTGAAATCTCTCCCTCTCCTCTCACGAGGAGAGAGGAAAAAGGAGACAAAGCTGCAAACAGCAGCCATTGTTTACATCATGTGACAGCTGTGATTGGTCACAGCAATCGCATGGTACAGAACCAGAGCACGTGTGCGTGCTAAGGGGTGCGCAAGGGCGAAAAAAAGAAAACGCCGTACAATTACGGCGACCTGCATCAAAAAAGAGATCCGTCTGTCCATTTATATACAACGGCTGGACAGCAAGTAGTTAAATGACACAATTATTGCGGCATAAACACCAATTTTTCTGGTGACATACTTCATCAGAAGAGCTTTTGTAAAAAGAATTATTCCTTAGCACAGTCCCTTCTACATTAGACAAAGCAATGTTTGACTCAGAGCCACGCATTTCTTTAGACAGTAATCGCATGACTAAGGTTGCCCCAAGGAAGATAATCTGCCTCACAGAAGAAACGGGATTTTTTTATTCCCTTTTCTAAAGGCCTTAACCTTGGGCTTTCTGTGCTGATTATTCATTCGCTTTGTCTTCACATCTATACCAGGAAATCTACTGCAAAAAACATCCCCAGATACACAGATCGGATCTTGCAGGTGATTGCATGAGAAACCAATGCAGCATTGATTATGCAACCTTCCGAACAGTATTGCAATTGCTAATACCCAAAAGGACAAGAGATTTCCACAATTCTTCACTACTACAAACAAAACATCATTATATACTCAAAATGATCCGAAAGCAGGCCAGCAATACTTAACTTAGGGCCCATTAGTGATACAACATACCTTTAAATTATATATCATTATCATAAACTAAACTAATTGGGAAAGGACTGTCATTAAAGCTGAACTCCAGCTTAATAGCAAAAAACAGATGCAAAACAGAGCTGGTTTACCTGCTAAAAGGAGTTATACAATCCTGAGGTTTACAAGGCACAGTTTTGTCTGGCAGAAAAGGGGGCCTGATCTTTCTCTGCTGCAGTTTCACAAGCACATACAGCCCAATTACATACAGCTACAGAACTGTGTGCCTTTTATATCTGCCTAGAATTCAGCTTGAATGCCCTTGCTACATCTGACAGGTAATGTCTACAGACTTTTGGTGGTGTGCTATGTCTGTAGGTTAGGAAATCTCTAACATACATGGGAGTTCAAGACAAGAGACGCAGATCCTGGCAGCCAATTAGACTGGCACTTTCAGGTAAGGGTCCCCACACACCTTACGATTATCGTACGATCACGGGAAATCCCGCGATCGTACGATCGTAAGGTGTGTGGAAGCCGTGTGACCTCTACTACTGTAAGGTCGCACGACTTTAAACTTACGGACATGTTAGAAAACCTGCCGAGCATCGTACGATGTTTGGCGGGTTTGTGGCATGTCCGTACGATAACAGCCGTACGGGCCGGTGTGCGCAAGCGCACACTGCCTGTTCGGCATTGCGGTCATCGGAAGCCCGCCCCTCAGGGGGCGTGGCTTGCGATCATTGCAAGTACGATCTGCCTATGCAACATAGGCAGATCGTACGTCTTGCGATGGTTGTATGGTGTGTGCCCAGCCTAATGAAGCAAAAGGCCCGAGAACCCAATGAATGCAATTTATTAAAGCCAAAATGTTTTTAACCAGTTGACATCCGCGGTGTTAAACCCCCTTCCCATCCAGGCCATTTTTCAGTATTCAGCGCTGCGGTACTTTGACTGACATTTATTCCGTCATGCAGCGCTGTACTGAAATGAATTTTATACCCTTTTTTGGGGATTTATAGGTGCGTAAACGTGGGGGTGGGGGGGGAGGTTCACTTTTTTTATATGTGACTTTTATTTTATTTTACTTTAATCCCGGGATTGAAGGTGAGGGGTCGGGGGTGTCCGAAAAAACGAGCACATATAGACGATCGCGGGGCTATGGAGCCACCGATCGTCTATATGTGAAACACCCGGTAACGGGTGTTTGCATTGGTCGGGTCTTTTCTGCCCATGCGTGCCCGCCAGGGGGCGCGCGCGAGCAGAAAAAAAATGCCGTCTGGCGACGGCAAGCCGCCAGTGCAGCAGTGCCGTCCGTCCGTTTTTTTACAACGGGCGGACGGCAAGTGGTTAAGCTATGTCAAAAGCTGATTAAATCACTTACAATGGATGCTGCTCCTTGATGTTTAAAACAGCTGCTCTCCTTAGCATTGGACCTGATAGCCTGTTTTCGTGTGGTTCCCTTCTCTTGCAGGGTCCTATGGAGCCACCCTTGTGTGTGCTAGTAAGCGATGTATGTGTCTCAGCAAAGCAAGCCACTCCCCTGCTCCCCCTCTTCCCTTCTCCATGCTAGTAGATGGATGGCTGCTGGAGACTGTGCCGCCCCTTGTGATCTTGTACTGGAGACGAAGTTCAGGGAAGCGGAGATGAGAGTTGGAGCTGTTTGGGAACACGAGGACTGTAAGTGCTTGGGCAAAAATGTAAAGAAATTCTTTGCTGGACAATGTACAGTATATTTGTTAAATCTGGATTCATTATTTTAAAAAAGTTTGAGAGTTTACTACTACTTTAACCGCTTCAAGACTGCAATATCTATATAAACAACGCGGTCCTGAAGTGGTCATACCAAGATCATGGCGGCTGTACTGTTTGTTTTTCTGTATAGCTGGCGCCTGGCTGTCACATACAAGGGTTTGGATAGGTATAGAGCTGTCTGATAGCTTGTGTGTAGCTAGGGAGCATGTGCCTTCCCCACCCCAGCTGCCCCGGAACCGTCACAGCACTCTCTGCAGATAGATCAGGAGGAGGTCAGCACATATCCAGCTGCTGATCTCCGCTCCAATCACTAAGGCTAGGTTCACACCTAGGCGATTGAGCTGGTAAGCTGTTTCGCACGGTTTTCAATGCATAGAGATGTCTATGGGACCCAAACCGCGCAACAACCGCCCGAAAATAGCTCCTGCCCCTTTTTGCGCGTCAGGCTGTTTCTACCGCACGGCAAATCGCAAAGGTGTGAGCAGCTTTCATAGACTTGAATGCAAATCTCTGTTTTGTGCGATCACCTAGGTGCAAACCAAGCCTGAAACCGGAAGCAGTGTGTTTTTCATCACTTCTGGTTTCAGCCCGTCATATCTCCGGCTGCTGTGGACAGAGAAGAAGCTGATGAAACAGGATCTGTGCTTTATCAAGTTCTCTGGGGTCCACAGGTGACATTAGGGGTTTAAAAGACCCCTGATGTCTCCATAAAGAGGACCTTCTACTGTAAAACAAAAGCACTTTGTGAACTTACCTTTGTTCTGTTCTTTTTCCTGGTGGTCTTAGGCACTGGTGACGTAGCCAGTGCCTTCCAGTTGCTCCCTGTGAAGGATACAACACATGTGCCTTGCAGGGGGATCTTGGAGGTAAACGGCGAAATACTGCATGATCTCAGCCTTCCCCTTGAGAGGAAAGGAGATCTTTGGGAGAAGCAAGATCTTGCACAGATATTATTGGTGGGCTAGCACAGAGGCCGGACAGGAGCCTTCTGGATGCGGGTGGGCGTCTTTAAACATCCTTCGTGCACACCCGCCTCCTGGCGCGCATGAGCGGGAAACCACCAGAATTTGAAACAGCCAGCGATGGCAGTTTACATACAAGCGGTCCAGCGTCTGCAAAGACGCCCGATCGCTTGTATGACGCATGTCTCTATGCACCCCCCTTACCTCTTCTCGTGGTCACCGTCCCCACGATCCCGGGTGTCCAATCCGGGATGGGCGATGTGGCTCCGTGCACTGAGAACGGAGGGCGTTCAGTACATGATCTTCCTCCGCTCTCCTCCCCAGTCTCTGAATGCAGGAAGTGATGTTTACTACATCACTTCCGCATTCCTCTGTCACTCTCCGGTACAGAAACCGGAGAGAAGCTGATGAAACAGATCTGTGCTTCATCAGCTTCTCTGGGGGTCCCTAGGTGACGTTAGGGGTCTTAGAGACCTGTCACTGTAATTTGATATCACATAGGGGTATGTGTAAACACCGCGGTCAGCAACCGGTTAAATGGTGGTGGGGATTCGGCAGAAGAGGAGTGCAGTTTGGGAATAACATAATGAAAGCCGTGTGTTACGTGTTGCTGAAAGCAGCATATTCCAGGTTCATTTGAAAGGACACGACGGTCTGTGCTCTTTAACACAGGTATAAAGAGAACAATTTACACTACAACTGATGACCTCCTACTAAAAATGTGAGTTGCCAAACTGTCTCTGAATTCAGTACTTTGAGTAACTTACCTGAAAAAAAGCACAGCAGATAAAAACCAAATTCCTGATTTCATTTTTTTTCAGGTCAGCAACTCACTTTAATAAAATAACTGAATCAGCAGGGCAACCAAGAAACGAGCATCTTAAAACAGGAATGGTCATCAATGGCACCCTTCATATTTTCCTAACCCTTGAGCAATGCAACTGCCCAAGCGTGCCATCTGATTAAATGGGGGGTTAGCGTAACTGAAGATGCACTCAGTGTTTTTGCTGCTTTTCACACAAGTCCTGGACAGCACTCAGCATGCTGTAGATCCCCACAAGATAAAGAAAGTTACACTGTGTAACCAGACTATACTCAGAAAAATAACCTCAAATCCCACATTTCAAATCTAACAGGAAAACTGTACTAGGTTAGCATGCCTGACCTACTTCTGAAATGCTAGCCGTCTGCCTGTCCGAGTAAAATACTTTCCGAGTCAGTGACCCTAAACAAGTATTCAGAAGCGCCAATGACATCAGATCTATGCACTTGCACCAGGTCAATGATACAAAATGCACCAAAGCAACTTTGTATTCATTAATACAAAGCCTGCCGTGATTGGCTCAGCGCGATGTACTGTATGTAGCCTAAGCTACATACAGTATACTGTATAGCAGTGGTCCCCAAGCCCCGGGCCGCGGCCCGGTACCGGTCCGTGGATCAAATGGTACCGGGCCGCAGGCGAAGCAGCGCTCCCGACTCTGCTCTGCCCAGCTCCGTGTCACAGACTTTACTGCGGTTCATTGTAAAAACTTTGTACAATGAACTGCAGTAAAGTCTGTGAATGGGGCGGACGCACTAGCTCAATGCTAGAGCGGCATGCTAGATCGGCAGCAGGAGGAGACGGGGACGGAGCAACAGGGGGCGAAGACAAGAGTTAGGGTGGACGCCCGGGAGATCGAAGAGGTGAAGATGGAGTAGACTGGAGGGCCGATGACTGTAGCTGAGGAGGCGGGGAAAGGCGGAAGATGGAGGAGACGTTGATTGGGTGCCGAGGCAGCGGAGGAGGCCTTTAGACCCGTCTTATATGCCGGCAAATACGGTATGTGATAGCACTGAGGCAGGCAGTCAAACCTCATACCCAGATGTGCCACCTATATCTATTTGTTCCCAGTGGGTGAATGTAGGAGCAAAGGAAAGGAAAGGTTCTGGGGAAAGGGCAAACCACAGTAATTTTGTAATTCTGGTCACGCATGCTTCGTTTTCTCTACAGGAGAAATCAGTCAATTCCCCCATCGGCAGCAAACCGCATAGATGAAACAATCTACCCTGCCGGATACTGTATTCACACAGCCTGCACCACTGCCTGCCTCAATAATCGAGCAGTGACTGATTGGATACAGTTGCTGTTTGGCTGACAATTTTCCATCGGCTCATTCGCTTTTTTCAGTCATCACAGTCAAGGTTTGTCAAGTCAGGTCGTGCAGACAAAACAGCTCAAATTTCAGACGAGTCAGCAGAAATTGGAGCCATGTATGCTTACCATAACCACATGCTGACAGGGGTGTTAAACCCCCTTCCTGCCCAGGCCATTTTCCAGTATTCAGCACTGCAGTACTTTGACAGATATTCAGTCATACAACGCTCTACTGAAATGTAATTTAAACCTTTTTTGGGGGGACATATAGAGCTTTCTTTTGGTGGTATTTGATCAGCACTGGGGTTATTATTTTTTTACTATATAAAACGACAAAAGTACTGCAAATTTAGAAAAAAAACAAGCCTGTTTAGGTTATGTTATGAAACATTTATATTTACCCAAATTTTTGGTAAAATATAAAAGATGGCGTCATGTCAGGTAAATAGGGATGCACAGATATAGTTTTTTCTGTTTCGAGTACTGATATTTTGCTTTCGACACTTGCCTATACCGAGTATCAAAACCGGTGCTTCTGCTGGCATGGAGTTGGCTGCCTGGGCAATCAGGAAGCCGTGTGGCGGGTAATGACACGAGGCCCGGCTTCTGTATTGCCTGGGAAGCCGGCTCCATGTTGATTGGCCAGGAAGCTGGCTTCCCAGACAATCGGCATCGAAACGGCCAAACAGCATGGAGCTGGCTTCCTGGCCAATCAGGAAGCCGGGCTGTGAGTCATTACCCGCTGCCCAGCTCCATGTTCCTTCGCGGCAGTGCCGGCCAGAGGAAATTTCCCTCTAACCAAAGGTTTCAGTATCGGGGGTATCAGAGCATTTGGACAAGTACGAGTACCCAAACAAAGTTCCCCCGTCGCTGACAGCAAACTACTATTCCTCTCAATTTAGGCTGTACCAGGGTGCGGCTCCTCCTCAGATTGGAATGCTCTTATCCAAACCTGCAAAGGAAAAACAGAAAAGAGCACCCTCCTGTGTAGTACTGGTGATTTATTAAATAACTTTTTAATAAATCACCAGTACTACACAGGACGGGCGCTCTTTTCTGTTTCCAAGTACGAGTACTCGCCCAAATACTTGGCATCGGTGCATCCCTAATTATTACATATATGCACACAGGAATCATCCACAATATAACTGCATTGCCTCTCCGTAGCTCCCTCTAATGAGTTTTATTCCCAGCCAAAGAAATGACTGCTAAAGGCGGAAGTGATGTAATATGATGTAATCGCTTCTGCCCTTAGGCCTCGTTCACACCTGACCGTTTTGTAGGGTGTTCTACGCTCGACGAACGCTCTACAAAACGGTCAAAAATATAAATTGCATTGTAGTCAATGCCCTCGTTCCCACCTAGGCGTATTTCCGCCCGTCCCTAACGCCCTACAAAACGGCCCACGCCTGAAAAGGTCCCGGGACTACTTTGGTGCCTGTTCTCCATTGAGATACGGCCAAGTAGAATTTGGAATCGCGCGACTTTTTACCGCGAATCGCGGTAAAAAAAATGCGCGACAGATGCGCATATTGCAATACGCCTAGGTGTGAATGGGGCCTTAGAGATCAGAGAGGAGATCAGCAAGTAGGAGAATGCTGATCTCTCCCTCGTCTACAGTGTCGATGTGCCGGTCCCAGGCTTGCAGGGGGGACAGCGGAGTCCAAAATAACCGCCAGCGGCGGTGGAGGGGGTGCACGCTGTATGTTGTAATACAATCGATCAGCCGGCTAAACGCTTGTAACAGCCGGTACCGACTGTTTACATATCCGGCGGGATTCTGCTCACGCGCAGCAAAAAAAATAAAAAAATCACGTACATGTACATTAACCCCCCAGGAAGCATCCGCTATCCACCGGTGAATTTACAATGAGCGGACGGCAAGTGGTTAAAGTCCATTTCCACCTTTGTAAGTGATTAGCATTTAGTGTGGTAATGAAGAGGTGCAGTGATGATGTATACTTATGTACATTTCCATGACTCACATTTTAGGCTTTCCTTATTTGTTTAATAAAGGTTTTATTAGGCCTGAAGCCTAGAAATGCAAAATTTTCTCCATAGGAAAATCAGTCAGACATCAGGTTTACATGTAATCAGGCTCAAAAAGGTCTTGCCCTCCCTGTTACTCACTATAACATGATCAGTAAACAGCAGCTCTGGGGGGAGCTGCCACAATGAATACTAATGAATGGGAGAGGTGTGAAAGCTTGCAAAGCAGAGGCAGACATTTTGAAGAGGAAAGCTAACAAAAAGTCAGTTTTCAAACACAAACACGTGTTCAAAACACAGCAGCTGCATATCCCTGTTTCATGTACATGCGGGGTACATTGCTGGCATATATATATATTTTTTTTAAATGCCTCTGCAAAGGAACACAGGAATCGAGCAAGATTATTACAGTGCGTGGCCCTGAAGGCTCAACATAAGTCGATTATTCAATAGACTTTTGTTGAAAGAGCCAGCTGCAGTCCCTATATTCTGACAGCGGTAGGTGTCAGCTGTTGGAATACAATGGCTGCAGCAGGAGCTTTCTCCATCCATACTGTTTAGCGTGGATAGAGGAAATCTGTTTTTTTAATAGTGTATGGCCAGCTTTAGTAAGCTGGAAAATTAGATTATAGAAAGAAAAAGGTCAATGATCTTTAAAGATACATGCATGACTACATAAAACGATCCCATGCTCCACCCCACCAATGGATTCATCAGAAGAGCATAAATACCTTTGCACGCCTTCCATCTGCTCCTTTGTGTAACTCTTTACAGCATCCCCAGCAGTATTTTCCTTCTCTGCATTTTGCTTGAGTTGCTCTTCTACATTTGAAGCCTTTGCGGTCTGCGGTCCATTCCTTGTTGCACTGTCGGCTTTTTCAAGTTTTGCCAGTAGTTCTAAAAGATATAAAAAAATATACATAAATGATACGCAAAAGCTGCAATTAAAATAAAGAATGACTACCTTAAAATGTTTGCCACAACTTGGCGATTGTTGTTTTCTTGCCAAGGGTGCTTAACCATACTTTGTGCATGAAAGGAAAGATTCCACCCAAGGCTATTTACAGAGCAGATCGCCTGGTTGTTTTTAGCGGCTGCCTGGCACCTGCAGGGCACGGTTTGCAGTTTCTTTCACTGGGGTGAAGAGCTCTGGCAGCACATACAAGGACAGGCTAAAAGCATCATGGACTCAAGCACTTATCCTATCAGAAACAATGTCCTCACTGTATGCAAAGCTTTAGCATTGTGTTAGGCAGGGGGGCCTGCTGTACAAAAGAATAAATAGAGCCAATGCCATTTGTTATAATGCACATTACAGCAATGCACAGTAACGTAATATAGATGTGGGTTACAGTACATCGTAATTCAAAGTTACCTGTACCCAAACGCACACCTAGCATGCACTGCAAAAAAACTATTACACTGCACTGAAAATACAGTGGTAGCGTCACCAGCACATCAAAAAGGTACGCAAAACACAGACATTTACTGCCACAAATTTAAGATACGACATTTTCGGGGCAGCAAAGAACCTCTTCATCAAAGCAGTAGTAATCAACGGGTCCTTTGTAGCCCCCAAACGTCACATGTTAAGCTTGTGACAATAAATGTCCCTGCGTTCTGCATAACTTTGGGGTGTTAGTGATACTATTGCTTTATTCGGCTTGATTTGATGGCACCAACTGTTGTTGAACCGTCACTGCAGCACCCATTTCTGACGATGTTTCAGATATACGGAGTGCACTGGTCATATGCACTCAAACTATGCACTGCAACACTCAGATGTATATGCTCTGTGCTGGAAAAATTGTGCAGGACCTTTTTAATTTTGTGCAATGAGGTGTGTTAACAGCCCATTTAAAAAACTGCCCATCGAACCACAGTGAATTATGGTATGAATGTGCACTTAACTGTGAAAGAGCTGCAGAAAATTGGGCTTCAAAACAAAATAAAAGGTTTGACTTTCATTGCACACACGGTTATATGTAAACCAAGGTTTTCCTGTAACAGCGATTTTTACAATGTACTGCCCTTTTTAGTTTTACCGCCCTTTTTAGTTTTACCGCCCATCTACTCTTTCAAAAAAAATCAAATGAATCTAAGGAGAACACTGCACGACCTGGTCAACTGTTTTCCCAGCATTACCTGGATACCCCTCCAAATACAAGCATTTCTGCAATACTAAAGCGGACTGTACACAGAGAGAATTTCAGCCGGTCCCTGAGGAACTGGTCAAATTTCAAGGCATGAGGGACACTGTCGGCACCCTTCACTTGACAAAAGTCGATTTTTTTTTAGCCAAACAGTGACTGCAGCCAAACAGATGCAGGAATTGTCTGGGTTTTCGGCAACCGCTAGAGTAGCGGGAGATTTGCCCATTCACCCGTTCAGCTGGCAGGATGAATGAAAACAAACAATCTACTAGCACATGGCCAGACATAGCAATGGAGAGATTAAGAAGAGAACTGCTTGCTTGTCACTAGTGATGAAGCCGAGCTTGGTGTGAACCCAGTTTGCCTGAATTTTCTAAAGCATGCTCAAAACTCAGGGGCTAACAAGTCCCTGTGTGATAGCATTTGGAGGTGACAGGTACTCTTTCTTGACCCTGTCACCTCCAACACAGGAGTTATAGCACAGCACTGTGCTAAAACTCCTGTGACAGGAACGAGCAGCGGCTGGGGACAGAGGCTGAGGGAGGTGAAAGAGCCTGCCTCAGCTCCATTGTCCGGCTCCGTCACCGATCCACGCCCCCCTCTCAGTAAAAAATAAAAATAAAATCAGCCCTGCTACTTGTCCGCAGCAGGGCTAAAACGCTGAAAAAAACACTTGCCCAGAACTACGGGCATCAGGCGATACGAATTCCCCCTGCTATGGCCCTTGTTTACACCCGAGTAGAGCTGCAACTAATGATTATTTTCATAATCAAATTAGTTGGCTGTTTATTTTTCCAATTAAATTGGATTAAAAAAAACACAGCATCTTGTATTTAAAATAAAAAGACACAAATGGAATGTTACAAAGTTTTCTTCAGAGTGGGATGCCATTGACATTAATGGCACTACAACGCACTTCCCAGACCGGAATTTTCTGGCCGAAACCAAAAATGATGCTTGCCAATATTTTTTAGCTCAGTGCCATCATATTGGGGGGGGGGGGGCCTCACAAGCCCCCTATGCGATAGCACATTGGAGGTGACAGGTTCTCTTTAAGGTGACAGGGGACTTTTAGGGACCTAGTGTCACCTTTTCACTTCACTTGGTAATGACAGCAGCCTGCTGAGGCAGCTGAATATCAACATAGCAGGCAGTGGCTGGGTGCAATAGCTAGCCTGCTATTAGCCATTTTAAATTGCAATAGCCGGCTGGCTATGGCACCTGCCCGCTGCCTGCTGTCAATCAGCAGAGGAGGGCACTAAAGGAAACAAGTTTTCCTTCAGGTCCTCTGAAGGCTGATTGAGAGCAGGCAGCGGGGGGCACCAACGGTCTGTGTCCCCGCTACCTCTGCCGATACCGGGGAGATGCGCAGGGATTGAAAGGGACACCAGTGGGGCGGAGAATGGAGGAGCAGATCATCGCCATACCTGATCAGCGGTAAGCTGATCTGTGTGAAGGCACATTCACACCACATCATCTTTAGACCATATTGTTTCCAGACCTAAAATGCATCCTAATGTATCCCTATGCTATTTCTGGCCTCTGTTCACACCAGCGCAGTCCGTTCCAGACCAGAAAAATACTGCATGTCTCATTTTGTCTGGACTGGAATGCATGGAAACGCAATAAAAAAAAAAAAAAAAAAAAAAAAGCCCTGAAAGCCCATTTTAAGCAACAAAAACCCAGCAGAACACAATGTGCTGCGTTCCAGATCTGGTCCAGAAAATGGTGTGAACCTGCCCTAAATGCACACAAGTCTATTTACATCTGACTCCCAATGGACAGACACGGGGTCCAGTAGTTTCAGTTTTTTCCTCTAAGCCAAGGCAAGATGGATGAAAAATCTGGACGGACACAAATCTTACAACGGTGACATCCATTCTGATCAGCAGGGAATCTGTGCATGGAGCCCCTCCTGATCGGACCATGTGAAAGGGACCCTGCCACTACAGGGTTACTTGTACGATATAGATCACCTGTAAAAGAAGTATTTTCAGTGCTTGCCTTTCTATTGGCTTGTGTATTGAGAACGACTTCTACATCTCCGCTCCCCACCAAGTAATTAAGCCCTCTTATGAGTTGAATGTTTACTAGTCGCTGCGGTTGTAAGTCCTGCAGTGTTGTACAAATCAGTGGAAGAAATAACAGGGGACAGAGAGGGAGCAAGTATTCGACACACCCGGAAGCGCTGGCTTTTCAATACACAGGCTGCTGGAAATAATGTATCTTTTACAGATGCCTTGATTTGTAAAAGTCACAGGGTCAGTATAACGTGTCCTGTGCCATAAAACCACTGCGCTAATAACATTCAGCATCAAGAAAAAAAAAATGCAGCCAGCCATATTCCAAAGAAACCCGCACGTGTGGAAGTATGTGCATCTGCATTCTAAAACCATCATGTGAAACTTCGGTGCTTGCTGATTGATGCATCACCAATTAGAATGAAGCCTCAGGACAGAAATGGACAGATCTGATGGATAGTTGTGATAAACCAATGACACTACACGCATCAATCTTTATGTACATAGGCAACAACACTGGTGGAGTGTCTGGGAATGCCTCTCCATCACAAACTCATAAGCAAATGGGGTCTCAATATTACCAGATTTACACAAGGGATAGATGTGAACTTGAGCACTACACTAATGCTGGCCATACACTTGTATCTTTTTTTTCTCATTCACCCTGCAGGGTTGTTGAACATGGATGGGAGAATCTATGGTATCCTGACAGCCAGTGTCCGTTGCTTTTAAAGCACATGAACAGTATTTGCAGTAACTGCAGAAACTGGACTTTTATTGAACAGAGTGGTGCCGATGGGGCCACACTACTTACATTTTGTCTGAGTCAGCAGGCAGCATTATACTTGAATAGAAGACTAAAGCACATGGCGGGCACTGCGGGCATTTTCCATTTAGACTAGCTTTTCATTTTAAGAAAAACCTAGGGACTTTTCCATACTATTAAAATGAAAAAGGACTTCCACTTTAAAGTGGACCTTTACCCCCTTTCACTACAAATCACATCAGGCTGCAGCTCTGCATGCTGATATGAAATCATCTTACATTCATTAGGTAAATAAACATTATTTTAGCTTTCACTTACAATTCCTGTTTTTCTGCTTCCTGGTTGAGTAGGGCACTTCCTGGACTTGAAGATGCAACCTGGGAAGGCTCAGAGAAATCTAATCTGTAAACTGCAAAATCTCACGAGATCTCAGGGGAAAGGCACTTATTTCCCCTTCAGATGATGTGCACTATCATATGTTCCAAAAAGCAAGCCCAGAGTTTAGGAAGTAGAGGGAGATGGATTCATCTGCCCTTAGTGAAAATGGTCACTGTGAGAAGAATGGTGAGGAAAAGAAAAATGAGGTATGCAAAGAATACAAATTTGGCAAAGTGCCATGAGGAAATGTAGTGTTTCCCCGAACTTCTTTATCTCCTTGCTTGGCACTGGTCTGTGTGCCTTGCAAAGCAGCGACCAGTGTCCAGCGTAGAGGAGAGAAGCTTTCAGGAGGCCGTGACATGCCGAGCAGTGCAGCCAGTGAAAGCGGGCATCTTCAGAAGGCGGAGGTCTCCTCGCATCTTCTGTGTCAGGATGGAGAGGTGTGATTTGAGGAGAGCACTGTGATCTGCCACAGGAGGCAAGCTCTCCTCCCCCACCGCCTCCTGTGACAGCCCATTAACGACGGAGATTGGTATACAAATACTCACCGATCAGCTGATCGCTGAGTTTGTAAATAAAGGAACATAGTGTGCTTACCATGTCCCAGTTCTGAATGGGAAGTGATCTACATCACTTCCTGTTCATTCATGATTGCGGACATAGTAACTTACACTATATCCACAGTTTATGAATGGACAGGAACAGTCGTTATAGAGCAGTGGTTCTCAACCTGTGGGTCGCGACCCAAAAGTGGGTCACAACCCACTGTTGAGGGGGGTCACCACATGCTTTGTGCTGCGCTAGGCGAGAGGCTCCTCAGCCACCTCCTAGAGCAGCAGTGTCAGTTCTCCGGCCACGCCGCTAGATGGCACTGCAGCACTGGCAGCCGAGGGGGATCAAAGAGAGGGGAGCGGCAAAAGTGAGGGGAGCTGAATGCCACTTTGACCCCCAGAGAGCCCACACTGGCCACCTGAGAGCCCACACAGATACTAGTATTGGTGCATTCCTAAATTTTACCATGGGGGGGGGGGGCACCACAACCTGGCAAATGTTACCAAGGGGTCCCTGCCCTAGAAAGGTTGAGAACCACTGTTATAGAGGCTTCCTGTTCATTTATAACAGGGGCTGCAGAAAAAGAGATTCAGGGCTTTTTATTTTCGGTCTCAAATTTTTATTTCAGTGCATCCGTAATAAAAAGCCAGCAGTTCTCTGCTTTTGCTCCCCATACTCCGTGTGTGTGTGTTGTAAAGTAGCCACATCTAGAAAGGATTGTCACCAGCACACCAAAAGTTTTAAAGCAAAAAGTCCTTTATTGACAAATCGCCATCCAATACAAGCGCTTTCGGGGTCTCAGCAGTACCCCTTCATCAGGCTCAGAATGGATTACATGGACTACAATCCCACATTTAGCTTACTAACTTGTATTAAATTGTATTATCCATAACGGGAGTGAGTTTGGCGCAGTGTACTTTACAACACACACGGCGACCATGGGGAACAAAAGTAGCCACCCTCCAGAAGGAAGGACAGTGTCAGCACCAATTCAGAGATGATTTGAGGATCTACAGCCGAGTGATACACAAATAAGATACATTTATGTCAATAGTTATGATTGTAAAGCACATTTTTAAGATTTATCCCCCGAGTTTAGTGTCACCTGAAAGAGAACTGCAAGCTTTTTATTGTTTGCTTAGCTTATTTTTATTATACCTCCTCATGCATCACTTGTACCTCCTTTTTAGATTGAAAGCCCTCACAGGCAGGGCCCTCCTTACCATGTTGTCTTGAATTGTATCGTGATTGTAATGTCTTCCTTATATTGTAAAGCGCTGCACAAACTGTTGGCGCTATATAAATCCTGTATAATAATAATTTATCTTCCCAGTCTATGTTGGCAGTTTACTACCACTTTAAAATAAAGTGTGACGTTGAGCTTTAATTTATATGCCCATTGAAGCATGCAGACTAGCATTCTGTAACCTCACCTTACTTTCAAGTGGAGACAATAAAAACCTCCAAGAGAGGACCACAAAAACTTACCTAGAGTTTCCAATCCTGTTAAATCATGAGCTTTAGAGTACTGTATATCTATGGCAAATTCCAACTACACAAGAAAATGTTGTGCTTGTGATCAAACACTTGATCTCAATCCCCAGACAACCCTCGGATCATGTCTCGGCAATGTGTTAATCAGTTAATGGAGGAAACACATAGTATTACTAATTTAAATGAGAGATTCAATCCACCGCATACTGCAATGACTGGCTCAGCCAGTCCGACCCATCATGAACCTGCATAGCATGGAAACATCAGACACAGTTTACATATAAACACATACTGCACATGCCTGAAACACATGTCAATGTACGTTTTCCCTTAACAAGATCAGATACAGCTGCAAAGCAAAACAAGATACAGTATTAGGCCCCATTCACACGTAGCGACATACCTTTTGCAGCGGCCGGGATAGCGCGACTTTCGGGGCGACGGTAGCGCGACCTTCTCCGTCGGGCTCCATTAGAAAAAAGCAAAATCCGCCGGAAAAAGGGTCCTGTAGAAGCGACTGCGACATGGAGCTAAGACAGCTCCATTGAATATCATTAGCCGGCGACTTCTCGCGGCAAAAATGCGCGATATCGCGCGATAAATCGCTATGTGTGAATGGGGCCTTAGGAATGAGTATAGTATAAAGTGTTAGAAATATGAAGACTTCCTATATTTCCTAAAAACAGGAGACATATAGCTGAAAAATACCAATGACTACTTATGAAATCCTAGCAGCCAGAAACCCAAAGGGTCCTTTTCATCACATCGTATCCTATGTCCCTGACTGACTGGCATAAGAATTCTACGACTGGTGTCCTTCCATGATTTATAGGTAAAGATAAAGACACCGGCACTCCAAATTCATAAGCAAACGTCTATTTATTGACGTTTGCTTATGAATTGCACATCAATAAATAGGCGTTTGCTTATGAATTTGGAGTGCCGGTGTCTTTATCTTTACCTGCGATTATAACGGATGCCACCCGTTGACTACCGCAGCACCTGCTTTTCAAAGGGATTTGGCGGTCAGGAGTGCGATGGGACCATGGACTTTCTTCCATGATTTATAGCCCATCTCTAGCCCAAATGTTTTACAGTTGTATATAGAGTGTAGAAGGCTTAAAGGGTTATTAATCCCTCAGCGTGTTTTTGCATATATCTGCTAGCAAACAGGTTTAAACTTACCTGTGTCTTTGCGACCCGCTCCCGTCCAAACATCTGAAGAGTCTCGGGCAGCCGCAAAAAAATCTTGGGGCGGCCGCATGCGCACTTCAGATGTTTGGCGCCGGGAGACGAGGAGAGACACGAGTTAAGTCTATGGAGCAGCGTGCACCCGCGCAGACACCTTGGGACAGGAGAGAGGAGGAGGACGACAGAGGAGTCAGCGCTGGATCGGAGACCGGCACCAGCGCTGGAGGGACAGCTGAAAACGACAGGAAAGAAGAAGAAGATCGGATTAAGAGGTATCATTTAAGGTAAGTCCTTACACTAACATTGGGGGGGGGGTAGTAACCTTTAATGTCACTTTAAGGCTGGGTTCACACCTAGACGACAGCGTTTTTGCACAAGTTTTGTGTGCTTTTTCCACTTTTCTATGTGCGTTTTATGTGCATAAATCAGGATTGCACGTTTTTGTAAGCAGATTGTCGCTCGTTGACATGAAGACGCAAATGCACGTAAAACACATGCAAAAAGTGTGCAAAAACACAGCATACGCCCATTTTCAAGCTTTTTCCATTATGTCTATGGGGCCAAAACGAGCTGTAATATGGCAAAAAAACACATTTAAAAAAAAGCTCCTGTACTTTTTCCAGCAACAGGCATTTTGCTTATTGCGACAAAATGCTCAGATGTAAACAGGGCCAAAATAATTGAATGGGATTTTTGGGGGGGCATTATTATTTTTTTTTAGCGTTTTTTTTAGGGCAGAAAAAGCGCTACAAAACGCTCAGTGTGAACCAGGACTAAAACCTTTGTCAGGTTTTCTGTTAGGCCCCTATACACAGGCAGTGTCTGTTCCAATCAGCAAGGGATCCATATGAAATTGGAGAAGAATAGAACAGATATCACAAAAGTGTCTGTTCAGTTTTTTACTCCATCTTGTTAAAGGAGAACTATGGGGTTAAGGCTTTTCCCCATAGTTGTCCTTAGGGTAACGGGAGGACACAAACTAGCGTCCTCCCGTCACCCTAAGCTCAGTATACCGCGAGCTACATACTGAGACGCCGCAGCTGAAGCGGATCCTGACAATTATATCTGGATCCGCCCAGCTGCGTGACTGACAGCTGGCTCTGCCTATCTAAAGGCAGAGCCAGCTGTACCCGCCCCCTCCCCCGTCCGTTCCGCCAGTCAGCGCTGGTGGATCGAAGCGGGGAGGGGGGGAATCCACGTTTGACAAGCGGCACCGCCTGCTGTTGATTTTTGCCGCACTGTGCCACAAAGCACGGCAAGGTGTACAGCACTGTGCGGCTGCAGTGCTGACATTGCAGGGGTGGCTGGGGGGCATTAAAACTGCACATCAACCCCATGGTTTTACCACCCCTTCACCTCCCGTGTAAATGAGGCCTAATGGGGAACTTGGGAACCTGACAAAGGTTCTACCCCAATTCTAACCAAAAAGAAAACTTTTTGCCTAGAGATGCACTAAGTCCCCATCCACACCTGTGCAATTTGCATTTTTTTTTTTTTACCAACCTATATCTGTACTGCATACTACATGCAAACACTGTTACAAAACTAAGATCTTGCGATGGTTGTAAAGTGTATGGCCACCTTTAGAGTTACTACAATTATCTAATATAAAAGGAGCTCCCTAAACAATTTAATTTGCATCCTTATGCTACATGGTCATTAGTATTAGTAAAAGGAGATTGGACAATAAGCCTGCAATGTGTATAGTGCTCATGGAGTGTATTTCCACTTTTGCGGTGAAATTTGAGAAAACCCCCTCTATATGTCTGTTATGTGTTCCCATTCACACAGCATACGGACAAATAAACTGTAAAAATGATTTTTACCAAGAATATATATATATATAACACTAGAGGCAGCCTCTATTGCTTAGACTAAATGGCAATATGCAGATAAGGGACAATGTTAAACTGATATTAAAGTTAAAGGAGAACTATGGGGTCAGTGTTTTTCCCCATAGTTCTCCTTAGGGTAACGGTAAGACACAAACTAGCGTCCTCCTGTCACCCTAGGCTCAGTATACTGCGAGCTGTAGCTCACGGTATACTGAGACGCTGCAGCTGAAGCGGATCCCGACAATTATGTCTGGATCCGCTCAGCTGCGTGACTGACAGCTGGCTCTGCCTATCTAGAGGCAGAGCCAGCTGTACCCGCCCCCTCCCCCCTCCACTCAGCGCTGGCGGATCGGAGCGGGGAGGGGGGAATCCAGCCCCTCCCCTGTCACGGCAGAGAGCCGTGACAGGATCGAGAGGTGAGCGAACGCCGGTATGTGTTCGCTCACCTCCCGATTTACTGAGCCGACCTGTGACAGTCTCATTGTCACAGGTCGGCTAGAACTACGAAATGAGTGAAAAGCACTCACCTCATAGTTCTCCTTTAACCATTTCAAATGCTGGTTAAATCACTTACAATGGATGCTGCTTTTTTAAAAGTTTGTTTCCTGCAGAATCAGCTGGTTTCTTGAGCACTGGCCCTCATATCCTGTTTAGGGTAGCTGCTTTCCCTTGCAGGGTCCTATGGAGCCACCCTTGTGTGTGTTAGTAAGCTGTGTATGTCTCTAGAAACACACAGGCAAGTCACTCCCCTCCTTCCTGCTCTTCCACTCTTCTCTAAGCCAGTAGATGGAGAGTTGCTGGAGACTGCTCTATCCCCTGAGATCTTGTACTGGACAGGAAGTTCAGGGAAGCAGAGCTGAGAGAGTTGGAGCTGTTTGAAACCATGTCGACTGTTAGTTGTTGGGCAAACAATGATAAAAATACTTTGCAAGGCAATGCATATTTAATTGGAAAAAGAAGAGGAAAAAAAAAGGGTTAAAAGGAGAACTATGAGATGAGTGATTTCCACTCACCTCATAGTTAAATACTACTTTAAGATCTTCTTCACCATACAATGTACCAGCCAAGCCTTGAGATCTTTAACCCTTTGTCAGGACAGACAGTCCTGCACACAAGTTTACAACTAATAGATAAACTAAACTGATACATAAACAAACCTAATAAGGTCAGCCAGCACAGACAGGGTTAATTTTGGCAAACTTACTCCTCAGCCCCCTCCTTAACATTCCATTCAAGTCAAATTCAATTTTTTTGGCAAATAAAAAAAAGGTAAGCAGCATATTTTAAATTTTGTTTTTTAAAGTTATGCTATATGAATGGGAAGATGTCACAAATATAAAATATCCCAATCTGGCTGTAAAAGTGGAAGGGGCCATAGTGAAAGGCTTTTGTTTGCTTCGAGCGGGTTTTGTTTATGGGAATGCAAAACATGCAGGTCACAAGGAGGTCAGAAGCAGGTCAAGAGGAAGACAGCTGCGGGTCAGAAAGAAGGACAGCTGCGGGTCAGAAAGGAGGACAGCTGCGGGTCAGAAAGGAGGACAGCGGCGGGGCAGAAGCAGGTCAAGGGGAGGACTGAAGGACAGCTGCGGGTCAGAAGCAGGTCAAGGGGAGGACTGAAGGACAGCTGATGGTCAAACGCAGGTCAGGAGGAGGACAGCTGCGGGGTCAAAAAAGGAGGACAACTGCAGGTCAAATGCACCGGTCCATAAATTCTAAAATGATCTCAGAAGCTCATACGGGTGCCACTGAAACTTAAAGCCAATCCATATCCATAAATCAGATTGCAAAGTATGTGACCTGCTCAAGGCTTGGACCAGAGTAACAGATCTAAACCCTGCTAGAGTATGATTTGAAATTTCCTTTTTAGTGTATTTTCCAGCCCTATGAAAACGGAGAGCAGACGTTGATCTCCAACAGACACTGAATTGCTTATGCCATACTGCACCTGCATTTCCAACTCGTTCATACAATGTAGAGAACGTTATGAAGTCTGCTGCCTCCGCGGCGGGTTCTCTGCATATCGCTGCCTACTAGGGGAGATGCCAGTCACATTACTTTGACAGGTCATGTGAATGGGCTCTCCTCCTAACAATGTTTTACCTTACCTCATAAAAAGCACAAGTACATTTGTAAAGCAGTGATGTCTTTTATAAATATACCAGTTGTCTCTAAATCAAAAGCATGGCCATGGGAAGGCCACACTGCTGCTTTATACCTGGACCCCTTAACATGCTATCTCCACAATTACTATGTACGGTCAATTCTAATGTACATAAAATATGAGGATAGTCTGAGGCCCTTATAGTTTTCTGTATACCATCGTACACTTATTTCATCGCCTCCATATACCATCGTGTATAATGACAAGGCTGCTATAAGGAAGCAGTGTGCCAGCTTTGCCACATCATACACTTCTAATGACACAGGGGGCTCACACCAATCAGTATATACAGACAGGGCCCCGGGCCCCTGGCTCACCGCGGGCCTCTGAGCTGGGATACAGCTTCCCGGCTTTGGTCAGGAATTTTCTGGCTTTCTCTCGGTCCCCGACGATCAGCGCTGTCTTTGCGATCTGTAAGCACCGACTGGCTTCATCTTTATTACTCTCCATGATCCCGGGGCTCCTCTACTCCTCCAGCCCCGGCACTGAGCTCACAGTGACAGCAAAAGGCGACCGAGGGGAGGGATAATGTATACCGGCCCCTCCTTTCAACAAAACCATTTAACCACCGCCATCTTGCTACACTCATTCTACGAACCGGATATGAACTTCCGCCAACGGACGCGCTGACGTCATGAGTCCGTACGCCACGCCTCCGGTCTCTGTATATAGTGTATACATCTGGCGGGTATAAAGTGCACCTATTGCCGCTTTGCTAGAACATTTCAGTTTTTATTTTGATTAGACTGGGAAAAGGTTAGAACCATCGTCAGGTGTACTGATAGCTGAGGCTCCGTTAGACTTTCCCTCGCTTTCTGTTTTGGGTACAACGTTTTACCAGTTAGTAAGTGAAGGAATATCTGCAGCAAGGAACCAGACAACAATGAACGACTGACAAAGGTATACCCCTATGTAAAGGGTTTGTTCATAAAAAAACATCCTCTGCAGTCACTATAGACCA
Source organism: Nanorana parkeri (assembly GCF_000935625.1). Taxonomy (NCBI): domain Eukaryota; kingdom Metazoa; phylum Chordata; class Amphibia; order Anura; family Dicroglossidae; genus Nanorana; species Nanorana parkeri. The sequence continues at coordinate 638,434 of NW_017307010.1, forward strand.
AGGGGGCCCATAAGGTCGATCGCGATCTACCAGTCCATCGCGTTGCGATCACTGGTAGATCGTGATGTCCTGGTTCTTCTCTGGATCCCCGGTGCTCTCCCCCATCTGTATGCAGCGGGGATCCCGGGAGAAGTGAATGAAGCAGTGCGGCAGCGGG
>NW_017307010.1:638646-647827 GCF_000935625.1 Nanorana parkeri
ATCACTGGTCCAGCCTTGACATAACGAGAGAACCTTCAAAAAATGGATCCAGCGGAACTTGCCGGCCACTTCGCAAACCTCACACAACGCATGGAGGCCCTTACCACTAGAGTCACCGATCTACAGGAGGAGAATCAGAGATTGCGTAATTACGTGGTGGGTCATGTCAACAACCACCCCGATCCCAGAGAGGGTCCAGAGCCCAAGGTCTCCCCGCCTGAATTATTCACTGGAGACAGGAGACACTTCCGTGAGTTCGTAAGTGCGTGTCAACTTATGTTTGATCTTAAACCTCGTACTTACCCTAATGACGCAGTTAAAGTCCGGTCACTTATTTCCTACTTGCGTGGGGAACCTAGGGCCTGGGCTAACACCTATCTTGAAACCGAAGATCCCATCCTCGATTCCCTTCCGGAATTCTTGCACGCTATGGCTCTCCTGTATGAGGACTCAAGCAAGCAGCTCACAGCGGAGGCCACACTACGCAGTTTGAGACAAGGCACCAGACCTGTAGAAGATTACATCTCTCAATTCAAACGCTGGGCTCGGGATTCTGAATGGAATGACATATCCCTGAGAAACCAGTTCCGTCTGGGCCTTTCTGAAAACCTCAAAGATGAGCTCGCAAGGGCTGAACTGGCACTCATGATAAGGTCCTCATGATAAGGTCCATCGACGTGGACCGGCGCTTAAGAGAGAGACGGGCAGAGAGAACGTCTAGCCTGCCACCCTTGACCCGCACCGAGCGGCGGGGGATCGGTACATACCCTGTTTCCCCGGAAAAAAAAAAGACCTACCCTGAAAATAAGACCTAGTACTATTATTGGGAATTGCTAAAATATAAGACCTACCCCGAAAATAAGACCTAGTTGTGACCATTCCCAGGGCCGGTGGAGCCATAAGGGGGAACTTGAAGAGTCGCGGTAGAGGCAGGAAAGAATCAGCGGTGCCAACGAAGCCGGCGCTAGAGGGAGCGAGGCGGCACCGTAGGGTGGCAGAGCCACATAAGCCGACGCTTCCTCTATAGCAGTGGTCCCCAACCCCTGAGCCGCGGACCGGTACCGGTCCGTGGATCAAATGGTACCGGGCCGCCCAAGGAACATTAAATTATTTCCATTTTATTTACTGTGGTGTATTTCTCTCGGGTTTGTCCGACTTTCCAGGACGAGAGGTTAACCGGGAGCTGAGAGACGTCACCTAAAGCCGCACCAATACCGCGCATGCGCAAAATATCGTGATATCGGGGCGGTTTTAGGTGACGTCTGGAGCTGAGCGGCTGCAAGCGGCAGTGGCGTTGTAGCTTTGGTAAAGAGAAGGTGTGTATCGCTCTTCTCTCTGTTCACCGGTACTTTCTCATGTTTAACAGTGCTTGGTGTACGTGTATATTGTGTTTGCTCAAATTTAACCCACAAATGAGCAAAAATTAGTACGAAACAGACGTCGTTAGAAAGTTTCCTTGGGAAAAAGAAAAGGCCCAGTGAAGAGACAGAAGAAGGGCCTTCAACATCAAAGAAACATGTAACTTTTAACAGACAATACCATGAGTCCTACTTGAAATATGGATTTATCGGGACAGGTGATTCCCACACACCAGTGAGTTAATTTTTTGGTGTAACTATATTTTATTTTGAAGGCATGTTTAAATACAATTAAATTAAAATTATTAAATCAAAACAATCTAAAATATAAACAATCGACGCCCCCCGCTCAGCAGGCCGCGGTAAAATTATCAAACCGTTGACCGATCCGCGGCGATAAAAAGGTTGGGGAGCACTACTCTAAAGCGCCGCCTCCTGTCACAGGCGGAGTGATACCAAATGCACTCCGCCTGTGAGGAATGATAGTGAAAGCGCGCTTCGCTCATTCTGGCCAGCGATTGGTTAGCAAATTGCTCTTGGAAAGGTACGGCACCCCTGATCACCATATTTTTGTACATGAATGCATGTAGACTGTTGTACATGAATAAGTGTGGATTGTTGTACATGAATAAGTGTGGATTGTTGTACATGAAAAAAAAAAAATAAGACCTATCCCGAAAATAAGACCTAGTGTGTTTTTTGAGCCAAAAAAAATATAAGACAGTGTCTTATTTTCCGGGAAACACGGTATCAGTGATATGTTCCGATCCTCTGTGCAGAACAAACACAAGCGATCAGCTGATCACTCCAGTGTTTGTAAATAACTGGGGACACATAGTACTATGTGTCCCCAGTTATGAATGAACAGGATGTGATTTACATCACTTCCTGTTCATTCATGAGTTTCTCAATGGGGAGTAGCACTCACTACAGAGGCTCCTCCCCATTCAGAAACTGCTTGATAGTAAATAGTTTCTGAATGAATGGGAAGCCTCTGTGCTTTCCATTCATTTAGAACAGAGGCTGCAGAAAAAGAGATTGAGGACTCTGTGTCCTCAGTTTCTTTTTCTATTTTAAAAGGAAAATATCAGGGGGCTGTTTAGACCCCTAATATTTCCCCCGAAACCCCTCCAACAGTAAAAATATTTTTTTTAAAAAAATCCTGGAGGCAGGGTGATGTCACACACCTGTTGGGGGGCACGGTTTTTTTCTTGCCTCGAGGGCGCAAAAGGAGCTGGCTACATCTATGCTCCCGCGGTGTTTGTGTGGCTGCCAGCTGAATGTGTTAGACGCTGCAGACGGAAAGGGGCAGGACACCTCTCCCCGTGTGCAACGTCGGCCACACGGGCACCGCGGGAAAACAGGACGCCGGTGCCTCTAGAACGCACTGGAATGCAAGCCGGCTGACTCCCTGCGTTCAGGGTCGGGAAGGGGCGTGGGGTTGTATTGAAGTCAATGGCACTGCAGCCATGCCCCCCGCACCTGGAACGCAAGCACATTAGTGCCTGCATTTCAGTCTAGTGCAATCTGCAAAAATAGTGCTTGCAGCATTTTTGCAGATCGCACTGGACCGCCGACTAACATTGCTTTTTGTAGAGCTTGCAAAAGAGGTATGCCTCGAAACGCGTTGCTCCTTTAATCCCCCTGCCCTCACTACCATCATTCACATCATTCTTTTGGTCGCCTGACACCCTGAAGAACCTCCGATTCTTTTCAACTGTCAGACGATCCCAAGACTGCCTGCCAACACACTGGGCGGCTCCTGACATGCCTCAGTTTTTTGGAAAAGCATTACCAAGAGAATGATCATAGACACAGAGCGGTGGGACCTTAGTGAACTCAAAGAAAGGGGGGAACCCAATCATTAGGACCATAAGAAGCAGCTTCACCCTTATCGAGACTATCAGAAATGACAGAGTCAGACTTTCTGTTAGAAGCAGTGGCTGTGGTAAACTCACACAACGCAAATTGCATCCAAGAAACTGAGCAAGGTCTTCTGATGAACTGGAGATGCACAGCGAGATGGGAGGAACAATGACCTGCTTAACAGTGAAGGGCCAAAAATACCATAGGTAGGAAGTTCTGGTCTGCAATACCACCTTGTCCTTGTGAAAAGACTGTAAAGGATTGTTTATGGAATAAAACCACCAGCTCAGACACTAGCCTCGCAGAAGGGATAAGAAGAAACGCAACCTTGTGAGTGAAAGTGTAATGGGGAATATACTGTAGATAGGTGGTTTTTGTAGTGTCAAGAGAACCAAATTAATAAAGAATGGAGTCACTTTTTAACAAAATCCTCCTTAAAGGGGTATAAGGCTGATATATGTTTGGGAGGGACAAACAATCTTTCAGGGTTTTTTCCATTCTCCATAAAGAAAGAATGAATAAGAATAGAAGATGCAATGGGAAGGTCTTAAGTCTTAAGCTGGCCATACACCTTACAACCATCGCACGACTTTCGTTGTGCGATGGTTGTAAGGTCATTAACATTTCGTACAACCTGCCCATCTTGGACAGGCAGATCGTACTTGCGATCATCGCAAGCCCACCCAGCTGAGGGGAGGGCTTGCCGATGATTGCAATGCTGAGTGGGCAGTGTGCGCTTGCGCACAACGGACCATGCGGCTTTCATCTTCCAAGCACGCTACCAAACCCACCGAAAAGTGTACGATTTTTGGCAGGTTTTCCAGCGTGCTAGGAAGACAAGTCGGGCGAAGGTACAGTAGATGCGGTCGCACACTGCACATACACCTGCCGATTATCATACGATTTTTTGAGTGATTGCAGAAGACGATTCCTCTGGTGTAGGTTCACCCTTTAAAGGCTGAAGATACTCGGTATCAAAGTATCGGCAGTTGAAGACTCAGAGGCTGCTAGAGCCATGGCAAGATCAGATAAGGATTTATTGAAGCGCACTTGCAGTGAAACCCTCTTGGGATAGAATCTTGGCAAAAAGTACAGGAAGACTGATGATGGAATAGACTCTAGCAAAAGGCAACATTTCTAGATCATTAAAGGTCAGGCACCTCAGGGGGTACACTGCAGGCAGCACCTAGACCACCGGTGGTCCCCATATGTCTACAATTGGGCATGTTGCACTGCTGAGCAGAATGCAATTTTGCTCAGGGTATAAGGCTTGGCCTTAGATACTCCCAAACCCAGATGATAGGCAGCGGAGGTAGAGTCAGGTTATAGAAAGAGGGCAGCAGAGATCAACATAGGTGAGCTCCACATGTCACCTGCAATTCAGGAGCAGTAGCAGGAAGGTGTTTCTCAATAATGAATGGCAGGAAAGAGTGCAGGCAACACTCCACCCAGTACAAAGTCTGTATTCGCTCCCTCAGAATTTCCTCTTTCCACAGAGAACACCCATGAAAGCAGTAATTTTAAAAAAGGTACCAATTCGGGATGTTTAAGATACCAGTGCAGATACTTGGCATTTTCACAAGAACTACCAGGGTTGCAGCGGTTGCAGCTGTGACTGGGCCCTGGCGCTCCACCACTGTCCTGAAATCATTAGTCTGTATTGTTTTAGAAAAACTGTCACATGACACTAAACATGACACTCTGTGAGTACTTGGACAAGTATCAGTACTTGTACTTGCAAAAATGGTATCGGTGCATCACTTCATATATGGTTATTTTTTTTTAAAAAACATGCATTACAACAGGGATGTACAAATCCCAGGAGCTCTGTATGCTCCTTAAAAATGACAGCTGCCTCCTAACTTTTGAATTTTTCTCTTGTCTAGTCTTGGAGCTGGAAAAGTATCTGTGCATGTACTTGTACCGAGTACGGTACTTGGTATCTGAACATCCCTAGTACCAATGGTCCTAGTAACAAGGTTGCTTTAGGTGCTTGGTAGGCACTCAGAGCAAGTCTTTAGAGGCAAGGTCACACCTGGGACTGTGCCACAGCTCTGGACCTAAAGAGTGCTCCATGGCTAACTTAATCAGTACACTCTGCTCTGGAAAGTGCAACAATGAAGACCCCAGGGCCTGAAGGTCACATTTCAGGCTAGTCCTGTATATATAGTCCACTGGGATCTGGAAATGTCAAGCTAAGGAAAGGTTGATCCTTATGACTGCATATAGAGGCCAGCTCAAGCAGCTTTGTAGCAGGAATCTTGACTCCTACTAAAGTTATTAGCGAGCAAAAAGAGGGGTGGACCGCGCCAAAAAAAAAAACTTCCAATCTCCTAGTACACTAGCAAAAAAAACATAGGCATGCTGGGAGTGGGAAGGATTATACCTGGCTGGCTACAATTTTATGCTTGCCAGTGTCCAAATCCTCATGTAGGCAGCAGTATAATCCAACAGTCCTGAATTCATGTGGCCCTCAAATGAATGAGAAAAAAAAATTATTCTAGTTCTAGGCGTTTTGAAGTTAACAGATCCATAATTCTGCTGCCAAACTTGCTATGAGCATCTAGGCATCAAGGGCCTATGGTCATCAAGGGAGGAGTCCAGCATAAAATACTAATCTTTACTTCACTCCACTGCAGCTTTGTTCAATCACCTGAGATCAAAGAAAATACTTAACACTAGGGTTGCTTTATCCAATGGGCAATTGCCCAAAGCCCACTGTCACAACGAGGACCCACAACTTGTGTCACAACATAGAGGGGAAGTTTTCCTAAGTTCCTTGCAGCCACGCACAGCTCTCCATTTGCGGCCGCAAGGAACTATACCTGCTCGATAGGGATACACAGATATTGGTGCTTTCATTTTTTTAAACCGAAGTGGCTGCCTGAGGTCCCATGCTTGCTGGGGACCTCAGCAACCTTCCTGTGAACTGCGGTACAGGTTTACAGCGCCGGTCGCACATCTCCTCCTTCCAGGGGAACCCCGCCGTCTGCAATACCCTCCAGACCCCGCACAGCCTGCCAGAGATCCGACACAGCCCTCGAGACCGCACAGCGCACCCGAAAGCCCACGCAGTCCTCCTGAGACCCCGCAGAGCCCATCCGAGACCACGCACAGCCCACCAGAGATCGTGGAGACATAACACCGCCAACCTGGAGCAACAGAGTATGTAGCTTCATCTTATTCTGCAGCTGCGCTAATCGGACAGCAGCTGGTGTGCGTTGCCCCAAAACGGTGCACGTGTGCTGATCCCGGCACATTGCTTTTTTTCCCGGTAGAGTAGAAGTTAATGTAGCTATCCTTATTTTACCACTCTTTTTTTACTGGCTGAAACATGCAATTCACAAAAGCCGGAATCATGAATGCACACGCAGTTTAACGTTCCTTAAGCAAGTGTTATTTTAACATCACAGACTTTATTTTATCTATTACTGTGATAAAATAACGTTTTGGGTGTTATTTTAACACTTTTGCAGTGCATTTTGGTAGCAGAAGGGGTGGAGCAGATGCCTAAATGACTGTTACTTTCACCACACAAAAGGATTCCACCTATAAGGAAGGTATATATTTCATATTTGCCACATGCATACTAATTTTAAATTTTATTGAGAAGATATCATAGAATAAAAATTTCTGAACGGAATGAATACATGAAACATTACATTTATTTAGATCTACATCTGTTGACAATCAGACAGTGTAGGGAGGGCAAGCAATTCTCCTTACCAGCTATAAAGCCTGTCTTGATATTAAATATGTTGCATGGAACAATCCACTTGCTCTACAACCTCACTGAAGGGTGTACAGGGACATGATTTTTCGTGTCATGTGAGATTTGCCACTAACCTCTAACTGCAAAAAATCATCTAGAAGGATAAAAACTAGAAATGACAACTACATGCCGCCTTCTTCTGTACGCAAAAGCATTAAGCCATGTAAAAATGAAGAAAAAAAAAAGGTTCAATTTCTATCTACCTCACGTCATCTCAGTGCAGCAAGCATCAGATAACGCCTGAAATCTGTCATGACGCCACCCTGAAGGAGGTGATAAATCTACGTCTCAATAACGAGTGATTAAAAGGACCTTTTCCTTTTGTGAATTGCATTTCAAGCATATTTTATCACTCCAGTTGTTACAATAACGCCTGAATAGTTAAAACATCTGAATAGCTAATTTACCACTTCTTAAAAATAAGAAGCGTTATTGAGTTTTGTGAATTGACTACCTTTACACTGCAACTATATAACACGAGATATCAATGAAATAACGGCCGAAATGAAGAAAATAAGCTTTGTGAATTGACCCCATAGTCATAAAAGGAAAAAAAAAAACCCACCTCTATACAGCCAGTTTTCTTCATTTCAGCTGGCTTTGTAAGCATGTTTTTAGTATATAAAGACATCTATTTGATCCATAATCTGTCTGAGCAATGATTTCACATGTAGCATGCATTCGAGACTGAATTACCAGGAGAGAATTTAAAAGAAGGCAATCTGCAGAGAATTCCATGAGAATCCATACACTTCCTGTTAGCAAGTCTATAGAGCTTTAAATGTAAAGCTCATGTAAACCTCTAGCATGAGTAATTCAGCTTTATTACAGTGCATTTGGGAATGATAAAGTGAAAGCCTTACGTTTCTCATTAACTGATAGCCATCCACATTTTAACAGTCAGTCAATCTTGAGTCGCAAAGAAACCGTTTATTTAATGTCAAGTAATGGAATCAATTTTTTCAAGCCATACAAAAGATTAAGCAGCTTCTGAATTAAAAAAAAAAAAGTTAAAACTAGCATTAGTGTTCATTCAAGACAGGCTTCTTGGAAGCCAAAACTTATAAATGTGCCACAATCCAGTTCCAGAGACCTGGGTATTGTAACACGGATAAGCAGCAAACAAACGTTTAATGGTGAGGTCAGTGTCCATGTTGGGTGCAGAATGACTTATACAGTTCTTTGTTGTTCTTTCTTTCCAATCAGAGACTTGTGAATGTGAGGAATGACACCTGCAAAGAAATGGAAAAATAAATCTTTGTACAGCATAGTAGGATTATAGCGAAATGCTAAAAGCTTCTATATTACTTGAAGATAATGGCAGAATTTGACAATTATAGAAGAGGTTCCCTTAGGAGTACCATGCCAAAAACAAAGGAACACTGGCCAAAACACCACAAAGTGCATTATATGGCATAAGCGATTAGCCATGTATTCAATTCTATAAAGTTAGGAAAAACAGTGGGGTGATGCCCCTTGCAACCATTCAAGCGGTGGCTGTCACTTTGTAGTCTAACCAAGAATGAAGGGAGCTAGAATCAAGATGCTATGAATATAAATCACTTTCCATTTCCTCTAATTGTTTAGCTTGCTATTCATAATAGGGCTGCAACTAAGGATTATTTTCATGAATCGAGTAGTTGGCCAATTATTTTTTTCAATTAAATGGGATAAAAAAAAAATACCATCCTTAATTTTAAATGAAATAGACAAATGGAGTGTTACAAAGTTTACTTCAGAATAAAACTGCATGTACAATTTTGTGCAGATGCACTGGAACGCACACCATTGCGTAACCATGCGTTCCAGATTCCGGCAATCGCATTGTGGGAGATGCGTTTGGGGTGCCATTGAAATGAATGGCATTGCAAAGCACCTCATGCAGCAGAATTTGTCAGGCCGAAAACGTTTTTCCCACCTTTTATAATCGTATTGCAAGCACATGGCGCTTGAATAGCTTCAGACGGGGAATGACAGCTGCCAGTAGCAAGATTCTGCAGACGGCAGCTGAATTTAAATACAGCAGGTAGTGGGCGGGTGCAATAGCCAGCTGGCTATTGTACCCACCCACTGATTGCTGTGCCGTCCTCCCAGTATGGAGGAGAGAGCTAGGGGATCCAACCAAGTAACCGATGAGAATCGTTGACAACTATTCTCATAAAAAAAAAAAAAAAAAAAAAAAAAA
>NW_017307010.1:647928-770728 GCF_000935625.1 Nanorana parkeri
AATTCTCAAAAAAAAAAAAAAAAAAAAATCGATCAATTAGTTGGTTGCAGCCCTACTTCATAATCCTCTCATGCATTAATGTGTGTACATATCCAATTAAAGACCAGCCTGATTCTCAAGAAGGTCAGGCAAATTTCTTTACTAACCCTTGCAGTGGGTCTACCTAAGGATCCTCGAGTCCTGATGACGAGGATCCTTAAGAGCGCTGCAGCAGAGGGGAAGTGAGGCCGGAAGAACCAATCTATGGGCAAGATGGCTCCAAGGTTTGGGTGACTAACTTTTTTTTAAAGCTCAGGACGAAACGAGCAGTTAACCCTTGCAGTGAGATGGTATCCCCACTGCAAGGGTTAATACAATTTTTGCCTGGAGTTCTTCTTTCAACTAACTCATCTAATATACGTACCACCACCAGCAATTGTGGCCTTGATGAGAGCATCCAATTCTTCATCACCCCTGATGGCAAGCTGCAAGTGACGTGGTGAAATACGCTTCACTTTGAGATCTTTAGAAGCATTTCCTGCCAACTCAAGAACCTTGGGAGAAAAAACAAAAACCAATCACAGCTAAATTATACAGACAGGCCTAAGCAATTTAAACAGTATAACATGGAGCTTCAAACTAGCAATTCAGAGGCACAAAAGGTCAGACAAGCAAGAATGTCACCAAGACTCACCTAGAAGCACAAAATGTTGTTAGTTGGCTTATCACTGTAGTGTATACGGGTCTTATTTTTACATTCTGGTTTCAGACATTCATACAGCACATTTTCTATCATATTGTTCATGTGAACTAAGATTGCGCAGTGGGCTAGTCATCACAGACCATGTATTAACAGTCATTGTTCTTATATGTATACAACTAGATACAAATACAACAAAATATGCAAATTCGTGTTTGTTTTTTTTTACATTTACCTAATTAACAGACAGATCACAATCTTATAGAAAGATGGTGTAGGTGTTCAGTAATTACAGTTCCGAGTACACAAAAAAAACTAAAGCTACATGAACATAACATAACATAAAACAATCTCTCTCTCTCCCTCTCCCTCTAAAAAGCAATGCTTGCTTTGTAAACGGGTGAGTTGGTTGGGGCCGCCAAGAATGTCTATTTAGGGAAATGTATTCTGCAATTAAAGCTCCCATACCTCAGCAGTAAGATACTCCAGAATGGCCGCTGTGTACACTGCAGCAGTTCCACCAACACGCCCATGATTAGTTGTTCGGTTCTTCATAAGTCGATGGATACGACCAACTGGAAACTAGAAATAAAGATTAAAAATGTTTATAGTAGCCAAGAACAGATTTATAGATCAGATAGTGGAAACAATACAACACAAAACTGTAGGATTTAGGACTTTAATGTCACTTCAAGTGGTGAGGACTTGTTTGCCAAAGAAATATATCTATAAAACAAAATTAATAAAACATTTATGGTTTTGGGGTATACACGTTACCATTTTGCACAGCTGCTAATAGGAGGTTGCCAGGGAAATAGGAGCACAGATTCTATTTGTGGTCAGAGTTACTTCGGTTTCCGAATCTTCATGACCCCTACTGATACCAACCTGATGTGTGCCATGATTTTGTGGTCAGCGTGCCAAATAAGTGGGCACGCTCTAGTGAAATGATAGAACCTGGGGAAGGGCGGGAGGGTCAGACACGACTTCGCCGTGACGAGGAGCTCCCTATCCCCCTTCTTAAGGGGAGGAGAGCCGGCGCAACTCCTCCCACAAACACGACCAAGATACCTTGGCCTATTACATATCATATACATGTAGGAAACGTAGCAGCAGTTGGAGCAGAATATCAAAGTATTTTTCCAGATTGGTAATTGCTCACGTTCGCCACATGTTTACAGGTTAAGCTGGAGCTTGAATATCTAGATTGGGCATATTAAATTGGTGATTTTTGCAACCCTCCGCTGGTTTAAGAATGTAAAATGTATGTATGGGCAAAAAAAAAACAAAAAAAACCTGCAAACACATTTAGTATATTTCCCCGATACATGCACATTTCCCTATACCACTTAATCCTGCCAGAAATCCACAGAGCTCATAACTTCCTATGCCCTTTTTTTACTCTGCTGCACTGAAATCTCAAGCAGTGTTATCATCCCTACCCAGTTCACAGACTGGACTACAGAAAACCATATACAAATAATAAATAAAAAAACCTTCCCCTGTTATGGAGATGGGAGGGGTAGGTGTTCTATGGTCACTAGGACATCCTGTCCTAAGGTGTCAATGCTGCTTCTCTATAGAGACAGTGAGTAAGCCCCACCCGAGGCCTGGAAGTGGGTTATAGGCAAGAACTAGGGATGCACCAATACCGATACTAGTATCGGTGCCGATACAGAGTACTCACACCTCACCCAAATGCTCCCGATGCCTAGCCCGATACCGGAACTTCCGGGATCAGGAAGCTGGGCATCAAGTCATTACACGCGGCCCAGCTTCCTGATTGCCCAGAAAGCCGGCTCAATGCTGATCGGGAAGCGAGTCATTACACGCCGCCTGGCTTCCCAGCTAATCAAGAAGCCGGGAGGCAAGTTCCTTAATGGGACTTCCGATATCTGTATTCGATATCGGTGCATCCCTAGTAAGAACACCAAGTGAAAATAAAGGGGGAGCCTGAAAAGGAAAACAAATGCAGCCACCACATCTATGAACTGGTTAGCTGCAGTATATGACATTTGTTTTTGGGTTTACATACACTAAAGTGAAAGAGACCCTAGCTATAAAGACTACACTTCCTTATATAAATTTGCATCCCAATAATAAAGAAAGGGATTTAGGACCCCTTTTTTTTAGAAGATACTGTGATTATCCCTGCAATGTTCAATGATATTGAAATCCAGAAACAAAATGTAGTATATTGCAACTTGCCAGTCTTTGTAAAAAATTATATTTCAGTTAATGGTAGAACACGCTTAGCTTTCCTTACCTGTAAACCTGCTCTAGCAGAGCGAGTAACAGAGGTTGCCTTGGGTTTGCCAGAGTCTTTACCAGCTTTACCACCAGCCTGCAGAGGGACAACACAGCATTACACAAACAATTCACTTTGAGCATCCACCCTGCATTTATTTTTAAACATACCAGAAAGAAGTTGCTGTATTTTGTGTACAATCATTTACTGCACCAGCTGTTTTTTGGGCCTCTTCCCAACAATAAATAAAACTACAATGCAATACATACACAACTTCTAAAGGCATGCATTTGTAAGTGTTTAGAAGAAAACAAATCTTGGTTCTTCCATCTACACAAACAGCATGGGTGGGGGAACCCCTCCACCACTAGTCTATTGCATTCTGACAGTGCTGGTTGTGCGGCTGTCAGAATACCCAGTAAAAGCAGCGTCCAGCTATCCCAGCAGGCAGCGGTGAGGCACTGTGACATCACCCAACCTGCCGAAAACCATCGCAGGCCAGGGCTGAGGCAAGTATTTTTTTTCCTGGACAATCTATTTAAGTACTTATGGCTTTTTAAGGGCTCATTCACAGCAGCCACCTGTGCCGAACATATGACCACTGTTGTGTGCTGGTGCACCGATTACTGTACATGACACTGTTTAGTCTTCAGTTAGAACTTTATTGTAATGTCACAAGCAACATTTTATTCACCACAGCGGCATTGCGCTGCTTTGCGTTGCTACACACTGATGAACATAAAGCATGCTGTACTTTTTTTCAGCACACACTGCTACACAGTGGTGTGAACTGACCTAAATGAACACAAGGCTTTGTGCGTTCAGATTGTGTTAGGGAAGGCTGCCAGCACAGCCCAAAAGCATCTGATGTGAACAAGCCCTAAAACCATTTGCATTGGGGCCTGAAAAAAAACAGCGTCCCTTGCATTTGGCATGAAGGTCCGCTTTACAGAACACCACCACTTAAAAATGTTATTAACCCTTGCAGTGGTGCTTACCCTGAACTGCAAGGGTTAACCACTTGCCGTCCACCCATTGTGAATACACGAGTGGGCGGCAACTCTTCCCAGCGGATGGATGTTCCTGTACGTCATTTGTTTTTTGCTGCGCGTGAGCAGAATCCCGCCGGATATGTAAACAGTCGGTAACGGCTGTTACAAGCGTTTAGCTGGCGGATCAATTGTATTACAACATACAGCGCACACCCCCTCCACCGCCGCTGGCGGTTATTTTGGGCTCCGCTGTCCCCCCTGCGGACCCGGGACCGGCACAGCGACTACTCGCACTGTAGACGAGGGAGAGATCGGCATTCTCCTACTTGCTGATCTCCCATCTCTAAGGGCAGAAGCGATTTGTATTACATCACTTCCGCCTTTTAGCTGTCATCTCTTTGGCTGGGAATAAAACTTATTTGAGGGAGCCCCCCAACACCTCTGCCGGTTATGATGGGCTCCGCTGTTCTCCCTGCGGGCCCGGAACCGGCACAGCGGCTGTTTCCAGTGAGGAGAGATCAGCATTTTCCCACCGCTGATCTCTCCTCCCCATCTCTAGTTACATCACTTCCGCCTTTAGCTGTCATTTCTCTGGCTGCTTTAGCTGGAGAAGATGCTGGTGAAGCAGATCTGTGCTTAATCAGCTTCTATGGGGGTCCAAAAGTGATATTAGGGGTCTTAGAAACCAGTGATGTCTCCATAAAGAGGACCTGTCAGTCTATATTGGTTATCACATAAGGGGCTTGTTAGCATTAAAGTTGTGTAAAAAAAAAAAGAGTCTCAAAAAAAAAAAACACCCCCCAAAAATTAAAGTTCCCTGCCCCACGTGCACGCACATATAAACGTAAATACGCATCGGGTGCACCTGCATGCAAAAACAATGATTGCACCACACGTTACATATTGCCGCGAACGTGAGCAATAATTTTAGGGCCGTTTATCACAGATAACACTAAACCGATGACCGGTAAAAGATTTTAAAGCGTCGCCTATGGCCAATTTTAGCCATGGTAGTTTGTGATTTTGCGGGCGCACGCAATTTTAAAGCTTGACATGATGGTGTCTATTTACCTGATGTGACCACATATTTTATATTTTACCAAAAAGTTGGTTAATAAATGTTTTAGCATAAAATATGGAAAACAGGTTTTTAAAAAAAATGTCAGACTTTTTTTATTATATAGCAAAAAAGAAAGCTCCATCTGTTCCCAAAAAAATGGTATAAATTTCATGTCAAACTACTGCAGCGCTGAATACTGAAAAATGGCCTAGACAGGAAGGGGGTGCAACACCCTGGTCAGCAAGTGGTTAACTGATCATTTTTGCCTAGGGTAAAAAATAAAGTTCTACTCAACTGATCCCCGGAATCGACCGGCTGTGACAGTGCTTCCTCTTGCCTATCTCCTCCTCCGCTGTAGCACAGCAATGGTATGTCCCTCAGCATCCTTACTTCCTACACACAGTGTATAGGACGCGATGACTCAGTGACCTTAGACCAGTGGTTCTCAACCTGTGGGTCACGACCCAAAAGTGGGTCGCAACCCACAGTTGTGGGGGTCGTCATTGGCTGTGCTAGGTAAGAGACTCCTCAGCCTCCTCCTAGCACAGCAGTGTCAGTTCTCCTAGATGTCGCTGCAGCAGCGAGGATCAGAGAGAGGGGAGCGGGCAGGAGTGAGGGGAGGTGAGTGCTTGATCACCAAAGAGCCACACTGGGCATCACAGAGCCTGCACTGGGCACCATCAGAGAGTCCCACTAGCCTCCTTAGAGACCACTCAAATACTAGTATTGGTGCATCCCTAAATTTTACCGTTGGGGGTCACCACAACTTGGCAAATGTTACCAAGGGCTCCCAGCCCTAGAAAGGTTGAGAACCACTGTCTCAGACCAACACAGAGGAGGAGGAAAGAGGCTCCTGGGACCAGTATAAGAGCCAGCACGCTCTGAGGATCAGGCGAGTAGAACTTTTCTTTTTTGACCCTAGCTAAAAAGGAGCATTTAACCCTTGCAGTGCAGAGGTAGCCCCACTTTAACCTCTTGCCGTCCGCCCGTAGTAAAAAAACGGACGGACGGCACTGCAGCATCTGCGGGTTGCCGTCTCCAGACGGCAATATTTTGTTGTTTTCCCCCCAGAGTTCTGCTTTAACCACTGTACATCCCAAGCCTTATTCTACAACCTACTGATTACCCGCATGCACCAAAGGCTGTAGGCACCATTTTTATTGGGGGGTTTCCTGGGACCTGAAAGCTTCTGTAAACAATTCGTCCATGGTTAAAAGTTTGACAGAGGCTGGTCAAGACAGACTACAAAAAGGCACTACATAAGACATATTCCCGCTGATGTATATTAGAATGCCATCTTAGTAACCTGAACTTTATTTAGCATGGTTTCAAAGGCAAATGCTAACGCTGGGTAGCAAACTAGGATGATATAGCGAAGTGTGGGAGAGATTTACTCTCTCTCATCCAGTGACAGTCTCTAGCTGCAACCGGAAATACAGCCGGAAACACGTGCACGCCCAATACACAGCCCCTTACATTCTATGTATGCAGGATTTTCATAATACACCAGATGACCGTCTCACCATTGCAGCGTGCAGGTTACCGCCGACCACAGCACAACTCCAGAGCAAGCCTCGGATTAGAATCCAGAGTCATCCTGATCCCGCTACACATGGTTAATTTATAACAATCCACACACATCCCGGAAACAGGATCAACAATTGACCAATAGGGAACGTCTGTGTGCACAAAAGGCGGGGACTAAGGAGGAGGAGGCGAGTGGGCGGGGCGGGGCGGACCCAGTCAGATAAGCAGTCCAGTGGATAAACCTTATGACAGGAGTAGGCAACCACAGCACTGCAGCAGTTGTAGAACTACAAGTCCCATTAGGCATTGCAAGTCTCTAACAGACATGACTCGCAGAGGCATGATGGGAGTTTTATTTGCAACACAGCTGGAGTGCCAAGGTTGCTTACCCCTGCCTTATATGCTTTTTACTTTTCTACATGACTCCAGTTGCTGTAGAGTGCTACTTAAAGCTGAATTGCACACACTTTCCATTAAATTGCCCCCCCTTCTTTCCACACAATTGAAGCAATTTTTTTCCTTTTAAATATCTGACTTCTGTGTCACCCTCAACATCAAGAGTTGGAGACTCTTTAGGCCTTGTTTACACGGGTGGCGAAGGGCTGGTAAAACCGTGAGGTTGATGTGCGGTTTTACCACCACCCCCTGCAATGGTAACACTGCAGCTGCACAATGCTATATACATTGCTAAAAAAAAAATCAGAAAAAAAATCCTGCAGATAGCAAAGAAGCTATTGCTTACTGTGCTATCTGCCATCATTTCAGGGGGGCGCTCTCTCCCAGCCCTCCTAACCCCCCCTCAGCATACAGCATGTTGCGTTTGACAGGTGGGCCACTTATCAGATGCGACAATTGGATGCAATGTGACTGCGTTATTTGAATAGACAATCCAATTCCACTACTCCACCGCCCTCTGAAAAGTGATCCACTGCAGACCACTTTTCAAAGGGCAGAGGAGATTGCAGCTTGTCTGAACAAGGCCTAAATGCAAGGGTGGGTGAACTCCGGCCATCCAGCTATTGTGGAACTACAAATGCCATGAGCCATTGCAAGGTTCTCACAGTTACATGCATGACTCACAGAGACAGATGCATAATGGGATTGGTAGTTTCACCACTGTTGGAGGGCCGGAGTTTGCCCACCCCTGCCTCAGACCCCGTTCACATTGAGCGATTTATCGCGCGGTAATTCCCGCGATATCGCGGCAAATTACCGCGCGATATCGCGCTCCAATGCAATCCAATGGGGCAAAGGGTCCTGCTGTCGCGGGTCGTGTGTCGCTACAGCAGGATCCTTTTTGGAGCGGATTTAGCCGCGATTCAAGCTTGCTCAATGCAAGCTTGAACGCGACATCGCGCGGCAAATCTCGCGATGTCGCGCAAATATGCAAATCGCGCGACAAACGCGCGATTTGCATATCGCGCAGTGGGAACGGGGACTAAAGGAGGTCTTATCACCAAGAGTCAGAGGCAGGCTTCATGATCATGTGATCTCTGTAATTGGTTGTCACAGTGGTCACATCATCAGGAGCCCATCACACCTGCTCCTGATCATAAATATTGACCGGTAGCTGTTGGTGACAGCTTGGTCACGGTGCTGTGATTGCTTTCATCACAGAACAGCAGTCGACTGATGTACATATGTCGACACATACTAAGGGATCCCAACCTGAAATAAGTCATTTCAGGGAGGTGCCCTCTGTCAGCCCCCACCCGCAAAGAGGACAACAAGGAATAAAGCAACCCCCTGAACTGATGGCAGATAGCAAAGAAGCTATTGCTTCCCATGCTATCTTCTGTGTTTTTTTTTGTATTCTGACAGCTGCTGTCATCAGAATAATAAAAAAAAGACAGTATAGGAATGAATAGCTAGATTGCTATTGGCTAGTTCAATTTACAATAGCCAATAGCAAGCTGGCTATTGCACCCGCTCCCTCTGCTGCTGTCAGTCAGCAGAGGAGGTCCTGATGGAGAACTTCAGATCCACCTCTGCTGATTGACAGCAGCAGTGGGCGGGTGCAATAGCTGGTCTGCTATTGGCTATTATAAATTGAAATTGCCAATAGCAATTTAGCTATTAGTTCCTATGCCGTTTTTGTTTTTTTCTGCCTGACGGCGGAAGGCAGCCCCAATGTTAAGAAAAAAAAAACAGATAGCAGGGAAAGGTTTATTCTGCTAAATTCTTCCTTTTGTCCGTGTACCTGAATGTCCATACCTTGGAAAGGACAGGGATTGGAGGGAAACTCTGCAGATCATTGTCCCCACAATACACTGATCACCATTGCAATGCTTTACTGGCTCCATCACAAAAAAATAATAATAAATGCAAATTTTTTCAAAAAAGTGAACTTTACCTCTTTGGATCTCTCACAAGGGTAAGGATCAAGTACCCAATGCTGGCTCCTAGGATACTCTCATCACACATCCCATGAGGTTCTGCGGCAACCATGAGCATGTGCCGTGGCGTGTCATCAGGTGGCCGTATGCAAGAATCAGAAAGAGACAGCTGACCCCTGATGATGTAAAAGAAAAAGATGGCAGCATTGGACCTGGTGTGCAGAAGCAGAGCAGAAGATTGCAACAGAACAACACTGGATTCACCCAGCGAAAAAGGTTAGTTGGGACTGAAAAAATAACTATGAGGGGGATGAGGTTCCTCTTTTATAGGTGTGTGAGCCCCGCCTGACCAGATCTGTGCTTTGTTGTTATTGACAGTTGCAGTGCAAAGGATCTCAACAGGATGTGGTCTCATTAACGCTCACCAGACACATTATAATCTGATTGTACAATCTCCTTTAGATTTACCAACAACTATGTGGTGCCTGTCTGATTGGATAAACAATGACTCGATAGATTAGGTAGGTCTTCATATACTGTCAATAACATAGTTTTGGTAAATCTAAAATTGACTGTGCAAATTGCATGGTCAGATTGTAAGAGGGTTTGACTTTCGAATCCGAAATTTTTATACTCATATATGATGTCCAGTTCATTTAAAAATTGGCAAATGCATTACACACAGCCACATGTTCTAGATGGCAAAAGATGTTTGTGAACAAAAATATTTCCTGTGACTGAGAACATGCGTGTGCTTTGCCATCTTTCTAACCGCTAAGCAATACTATGTGCAAGCATGCAGGTTACAAATCCAAGATATCAGAATATTCCACAGAATATGAAATCTGTTTGTTATGATTAAATACAGTTGCAGTTAATCGGAGGGCCTGAAGAAGGCTAAAAAAATTAAGCGATTACCCCCATTTATCCGATGCTTCCTCTAAAAAAATCTATGGGGCCAAAAACACACAATTCTGCTCTTGTACTATAGGTCGCAAGTAAAAAAGCTAAAAAAATGTCTCTAATTTGCCCACTTATGTGAATAGGGACTTAAAGAACTCCAGAAATCTAAAAAGTTAGCCCCACTGCAAGGGATAACATTTTAAATAACTGGAGTTCTTCTTTAAGAAGGCTTTACTGTGCTTTGCACTCATTAGAGTTGGTGGCTATTTAAGTCCTTTAGTCCTTTCTTACCATAACTTGTATGGTTATAGCAGCCTTTCTCGGCCATGGTATTGTGGAATCCTAAGGTTCCTCAAGGTTGCTAGGGGTACCTTGAGCAATTAGCAATATCCACCTGTCAGATAATCTACACATACATCATTTGTTTTAGTTATACGGAAGGGGGCATTTTTTCACACTAACCACCAATGTGTCTTCCCTTTGACCAACAGTGTGAAGGGGCCCTTCTCCCAATGACAACCTTTGTAAGAAGGTCCTCTCCCCACTGGTCACAAATAAAAATGGGCTCTTTACTGACCAACAATTTTTTTGTATGCTACTCCAATGACCACCAATGTAAGAAGGTCCTCCTCCCTCTGGCCACCAATATAAGTGAGCTCTTTACTGATCAACAATTTATGTTACTCTATTCCAATGACCGGCAATGTAAGAAGGTCCTCCTCCCAATGGCCACCAAATAAGTGGGGTCTTTACTGACCAACAGTTTATGGTATTCTACTCCAATGACCACCAATGTAAGAAGGTCCTCCTCCCACTGGCCACAAATGTAAGTGGGCTCTTTACTGATCAACAGTTTATGGTACTCTACTCCAATGACCGGCAATGTAAGAAGGTCCTCCTCCCACTGGCCACAAATATAAGTGGGCTCTTTACTGATCAACAATTTATGGTACTCTACTCCAATGACTGGCAATGTAAGAAGGTCCTCCTCCCACTGGCCACCAATATAAGTGGGGTCTTTACTGACCAACAGTTTATGGTATTCTACTCCAATGACCACCAATGTAAGAAGGTCCTCCTCCCACTGGCCACAAATGTAAGTGGGCTCTTTACTGATCAACAGTTTATGGTACTCTACTCCAATGACCGGCAATGTAAGAAGGTCCTCCTCCCACTGGCCACAAATATAAGTGGGCTCTTTATTGACCAACCATTTATGGTATTCTACTCCAGTGAGCAATGTAAGAAGGTCCTCCTCTCACTTGCCACAAATATAAGTGGGCTCTTTACTGACCAAAACTTTATGCTACTCTACTCCAATGACCACCAATGTAAGAAGATCCTCCCACTGGCCACCAATAAAATTGGGCTCTTTACTGACCAACAATTTATGGCACTCTACTCTAATGACCACCAATGTAAGGGAACACTTCAATTTTCACTTTCTGTGTATCTTTTCTGGCCATTATTAATATCATTCTTTTCATTTCATTGTTATTACTGAAAATAATTGTTTTGCATAGAGAAGCCCTGGGTATAATATATGCTAAGTGTGCCACATTCCATATTCTTTTATTTGTTCTCATAAATCAACTTACTCTTAGTGCTAATGTATCAGTACGAAAGATATAGTAATTAACAGGGATTCCCTTAAAGCTGAAAGGGTTCCTCTGTGTTATAAAGGCTGAGAAAAGCTAGGTTATACTGTCTAGTTGTGAATGGTAAGTCGAAATATTGGGCAGGTTATGTATTGTGGTCGTGGAATGAACAGAGTGAAGTCACAACAGGAGGTGATAAACACAGATCTTTTCAAAAAGACAAGGCTAGACAGACAATAAGTAAACAAGAGAGAGTAGAATTTCATCACAAAAGACTGGAACCTCCCGACAATTACATGTACATCTGATCTTGTTTGGGCACAACTTACATACTGTACGTTGTATATTAGCCATTCAGAAAGGATTTGCAGTAGAAGTGCTGACAGATTAGCCCAATTATTCTAGTATCTCTCTTTAACCCCCAACATTAACATAGTGCTGTGAGATGACCCAATAAAACCAAGACATTTTTATAGGGAGTGTGCATAGTTTCAGGCTTAATGTGATGTTAATTAGCTCATGAATGGGGCACCCACACCCTTGGATGCTAACCGTTTTTTATTGACGAGCCAAAGTGGTCCATGTTTTAGAAGACTTTAAGAGATGTAGTCATTCTGTGACTTCTGGGCTGCATACTACTAACATGGCACCTGAAGTGTATGTAAACCCGAACAATGAACTTCTCTTATTTGCTCCCTTTTGGTCTGTTAAGTACACCATTAAAAGTGCTTTGTTATATCTCTCTCATAAGTTAAATAAAAATACCTATTGATCATGTCAGAAATTCTAAGCTGTCCTGAGTCTTGTGCACCCTTTCTGTGTCAATAAAACTAATTAGCCCTCTCAATTGTTATCTGTGCATGGGTACAGGTTCACTTTAAAGTGAAACTAGACTCATAAGTTAAATCTTAAAAATGCATTTAAGTACCTTAACTACTAATAATACTGTATCTTTTGTGTATCACTCAGCTGTAGATCCTCAAATCATCTCTGAATTGGTGCGGACACTGTCCTTCCTTCTGGAGGGTGGCTACTTTTGTTCCCCATGGTCCCTGTGTGTGTTGTAAAGTAGCCACTGCTCCAAGCTCACTCCTGTGATGGACTACAATCTCGTGTTTAGTTTAGTAATTTGTATCGAGATTGTAGTCCATTACAGGAGTGAGCTTGGAGTGGTGGCTATTTTACAACACACACAGGGACAATGGAGGACAAGCCCCCCTCCAGAAGGAAGGACAGTGTCAGCACCAATTCAGAGATGATTTCAGGAACTACAGCCGAGTGATACACAAGTAAAATAACTTTTTTGTTAATATTTGAGGTACTTGAATGTATTTTTAGGATTTAGAGGAGAACTATGGGGTTAAGGCTTTTCCCCATAGTTCTCCTTAAGGTAACGGAAGGACACAAACTAGCGTCCTCCCGTCACCCTAGGCTCAGTATAACTGAGACGCCGCAGTATACCGCGAGCTGCTGCTAGCGGTATACTGAGACGCCGCAGCTGAAGCGGATCCGGGCAATTATGTCGGGATCCGCCCAGCTGCGTCATTGACAGCTGGGCGTGACAGGATAGAGAGGTGAGCGAACGCCGTTATGTGTTCGCTCACACCCGATCTACTGAGCCGACCTGTGACAGTCTCATTGTCACAGGTCAGCTAGAACTATGAGGTGAGTGAAAAGCACTCACCTCATAGTTCTCCTTTAACTCCTGCGTTTAGTGTCACTTTAAGCTGAATGTAGATATTAAAGTAGTGCTAAAGGCTTAGTGGGATTTTTTTTGCAGAGAATGCATTAAGGTAAAAAAACAGCCAGTACTTTTTTAAAACCCCCGTCCCCCCACATTACCTGTAGCCGTTTGTATCCTCCGCCGCGACTGGGAAGATCTCTGATCTTCCTGGTTGTGGGGGAGGGTACTGAGAGCAGAGGCGCATAGGCTCTTCCTGCTGTCAGGCCTTGTTCACACCAAATGCAGAGCAGATATGGTCAGGTTTCTGCACACGCAGTGCAGTGGGTTGTGCCGCGTTTTTGATGCGTTCCGGGCCATTTTTGGTTAAAAAAAAATATAATTTTAAGTTTAACATGGGCTATCAGGCACTTGCATGCGTTTTTGACGCGTTCCAGAGCAGGTAAAATAGGGCTTGCCGCAGTTTTTTCACCTGCTCTGGATCTGCACGCTGCAATGTGAACTGGAGCTCAAAATACCATAGGAATACATTGGACGCAGTTTTGATCCGGTCTGCACCTGCTCTGCTCTGGATCTGCTCCTTGCTTGGTGTGAACAAGCCCTAAGGCTGGGTTCACACCTAGGCGTATTGAATATGCGCGTTTTTACCGCGATTCGCGGTGCAACAAACGCACGTTTCCGTGGGCTACTTGGCTGTATCCCAATGGAAACGCGAGACCAAAACGCCCCAAAGAAGTACATGTACTTTGGGCGTAGGCCGTTTTGTATCGCGTTCGGACGGGCGGAAATACGGCAAGGTGTGAACCAGACCCATTAAATACAATGGGATTTAGATGTTTGAGTGTTTTGTAGAGCGTTCGTCGAGCGTTGAACGCGCTACAAAACGTTCAGGTGTGAACCAGGCCTAAGTCAAACTGTGACTGCAAGGGTGGGGGCGTGGCCGGCCGCATGCTGTGTGTGTGTGTCTATAGACCGGCCGGCTAGTTGATGGAGGCACCCGCACAGAGGCAGAAATAAAATTTAAAAAAAATTAAGATTGAAGGGTTATGGGGCAACGGTGCAAACTATTGTGCATGCAATGAAATATTGCCAAACTTATGGAAGCGTCACCAAAAGGACTATTTCCTACATATTGATACTTTGTTCAAATTTTTACAAAATCTAAAAGCTAGTAGTAGTTGCACAACAATGCACTTGCAGATAATTGAAGGAATGAAGGACAGACTGGGGAAAAAAACCTGCAGCCACAGAGCTTTTTTTTTATTATCTAGTGAGGGAATAACTAGCTCAAGATCAAATCCCCTCACTTCTCAGATGTGATGTCAGTTTATGAAATGATGGGACCCAATACAGTGATCATTCACCCATTTAATGACAGAATGACAGGTCAGGGGTTCTGTGCTAGAAACCAGTTGCTCTCAGAGATGCAAGCTTTCTCAGCAGCCTACCACTCCTCTTTTCTGTCTGTGTACAGAAAAATGCAGCAAGAACCAGTCACACACACTGGAAGGCAGCCCGATCCCAGACTTGTGTTTGACCCTTTTTTGTAACAGCATCCGTCCCCTAATGTCAATGTCCTGTGATGCAGTGTTCACTTGACATTCCTCAAAAGGAGGGAGGAGGAGCAAAACTTGTGCTCTTTCAAACCCCCCTCCTCTCGTCCAGCAGCTCTCAATGTGACTGAGAACGAGGCTGCTTTCATCATTCCAGATGCAGGGATGGGCTGTGCTTATATACATGGAATCTCTCACGCTTCTGTAAAATGAGAGAATTTTGATGATCTTGGCTGCAAAAAATAACCTCATGTCTGTGGAGAAAGCTGGTAGAAAGAAGTTGCTCTTGCAACTGCAAGCTTTTCCCCAATTGCCCTCTGTCTCATCTGTGCACAGTGCTGAATTGGTTATATACACACACTTGAAAGTAGCTCAGCCCTGCGCCATCCACTCCCTCATTTCTGTGTTTCTGAGCAGCTGCAGTGATCACTTGGTGAAGGAAGGAAAAAGCAGAGCGCCGCCCTGCCAATCTACCTGCCCTCACAGTGACTGAGGCGGTTCACATGTTTTTCCGGTAGATGGTTAATACAACATTCAGGACTCTAAGCTACAAACCAGTTTGGTAGCATTGTGTTGCCTGAATTGTCAGTCAGATGATATGACTTCATGTGCAATTTACAAGTGGGGATATCATAATTCCCATTTATCCAAGAACCATGTGAACGCAGTATAAAGGATGCTTTTAATTCTCTAGTTCAGATGGGGCTTGCCTACACACATAGTACCCTGCTCTGTTCTGTGTTATGTTTTGGCTGCATTAGGCAAATATGGCCCTTTCCATAAAAAGGCATTCAACTACTTTCTTCACTAGCAAGAGGACATTTTTTTTAGCATAAAGGGAGACTTTATGATCCAACCATAATCTGACTGAGCAATGATCACCATGCCTTTTGACTGAACATGAGGCAGCAAGATACTGTCTAGATCAGTGGTATGCAACCTTAACTCTAGTTGTGGTGAAACTAGAACTCCCATTATGCTTCTTTGAGTCACGCCTGTTGCAATATAACAATCTTGCAATGATTTGTAGTCTCGCCACAGCTGCAGAGCCAAGGTTGCCTACCTCGATCTAGATAGAGGGCAACCGACAGATTATCCCAAGGGTCAAGTCCTGCTTATCCACTGAACATGTGTGTATATATATCCACTTTTAGTGGACTTACACTTGGTGAACAGCCCTCCCTCATCACCTCTGATAAGTGACACATTTACTTATCCCTGCTCCACCGAAACCCTCATTGAATGGCTTGTTAGGCATTGCTTAGCCTTGTTTTGCAGATATCCACTGTCTGGTCCTGCTTACCCCACACATGGGTGACGAGACCCATAATCTTTATGATGTAAAGATGGAGAAGGAGCAGAAAACCCAAGACTGAACAGGCTGTGCAGTATCAGATGGCCACACAGCAAAGATTGTGTAATTTGTAGGGATGTCCTGATACAAGCATCGGTATCGGGACAGATAGAGGGCATTTTGACAAGTACTTATACTTGTCAAAATGCCCCGATACATAGCGCCAAAGATTTTGTTGCGTCACTGCTGCTCCGTTGGGGTCCTAACTTAGGTGGCCGGCGACTGCCCAGAGGACCCCACTCGGAGGGCCACCCACCAGAGCAGCAGTGACGCTCCTCTTCAGCTCAGCGCCGACGACATGGTTAGAAAGTGCATGTTGGGGCGGCCCGACAGGACTTTCTAACCATCGCTGTCAGACGACTTGCTTACAGCTGACTCCCATCGGACCTACAGGCACGGACACCAACATGCACCGAGCGTCCTCATTGCCTTCTACAGCGGCTCAGTCCGACAGTGCAGACATTGAATCTAGCACGATACTGTCCCTCTGTCACGATCTACATGATCAAGCACACGGCAGGGACATAGACCAAGTCCTTGCTCTCCTCCCCCCCCCCCCTGAACCATCTATACTTGACAGGTATCCTCTGGCCGTACACTCTGTATACCAGCACCGTGAAGCTACACAATGTGGACTGACTCGATCCTCCATTAAGGCCGCCCTTCATCCAGTTCCTGGTTGCAAATGTAAGTGCACCACTACTTTATTTTTCCCTCCTTGACATAGAGATAGGTAGTCTCTAGAATACATACCATCCAGGTCATTGCGCCCTTGTGTGTTTTTATTGCTATGGATCATTTAACCCATTCATGTTAGCAATGCAGAATTGTAAATCTATTGCTGCAGTGTATTCTATATGTAGTACATGTACAGTACACATTCCAAATTCACTGCAGGCAATAGATTTACAATTCTGCCCTGCTAACATGAATAGGTTAAATGATCCATAGTACAACTACATGTTATGTACTATGGATCATGATTTAACCTATTCATGTTAGCAGGGCAGAATTTTGAGCGCCTCCCACAAGCTGAGCACCGAGACGCGATGCAGCGATCCTGCCCAGCGCTGACCACAAGAGGCACCGCGTAAGGCAACAGGGATTGGAGTAAAACTGGGACAGGGCTGGCTGTAAATCTATTGCTATAGTGTACTGGACGTGTGTACTGTATATGTGGTACAGCACACACCTCCACTACATTACTGCAATAGATTTACAATTCTACCCTGCGAACATGAATAGGTTAAATAATGATCCATAGTACATAACATGTAGTTGTACTATGGATCATTTAAAGTCACCTATCCCTTTAAGGGAAAAAGTATCGGTAATTGGTATCGGCAAGTACATGAGGGGGAAGTACTTGGTCTTGAAAAAGTGGTATCGGGACATCCCTAGTAATTTGTAAGTGGCCTTAACTAAATGTAAAGCTTGTGTGAATTTCAAACACAAGGTACATGTAGTACAATGCTCATCGCTATTTGGGAATGATAAAGTAAACACCTCACATTTCCCATTAACAGATAACCATCAACACTAAAGCAGTCAATCTGGTGTTGCCAAAAAAATCATTTATTTAACATATCTTCAAGTAATGGAATCATTTCTTTTGGACTCATACAAAACGAATACACATCTTCTATGTTTAAAAAAGTTAAAAACTAGCATCAGTGTTCATTGAAGAGTGCCTTCTTTGAAGCCACAACTGCAAAGGCAGTTACAATCCAGTTCTGGAAACCTGGATATTGTAACGCTGATAAGCAGCAAAACAAAAGTTTGATGTTGGGTCAGTGTCCATTTTGGGTGAAGAGCGACTTATGCAGCTTTCTGTTGTTCTTTCTTTCCAATCAGAGACTTGTGAATGTGAGGAATGACACCTGTAAATAAATACAATTATTGATTAGTAACCTTTGTACAACATAACTGTATAGGAAAATGCTAGGAGCTTCCATATTACTTCATGAAGAAAAAAAAACTAGTCTGAACTTAAAACCGTTTTAAGTATTTTGTGAAGAGAAGGAAACACAGTGGAGTGTTACCCATTGCAGTCAGCAAGCATCTCCTGTCACTTTATAGCCTGACCTAGAATTAGGGTCACATGAATACAATCACTTTCCAACCCATTCGATCATATGGAATGCTCCTAATTATCTTGCCTACATGAATGCATGTGCATATCGGAACAGGCTCGAGTTAGAATTTCAGGGAATTCTTCTAATATACGTACCACCACCAGCAATTGTGGCCTTTATGAGAGCATCCAATTCTTCATCACCTCTGATGGCAAGCTGCAAGTGACGTGGTGAAATACGCTTCACTTTGAGATCTTTAGAAGCATTTCCTGCCAACTCAAGAACCTTGGGAGAAAAAACAAAAACAGATCTCAGTTGTTTTGTCTCACAGCAGCTTTGTAATTCAAATTGAAAAAAACATAAACAGCTTTTTGCTGGACAGGGTTTCAGTGCACTCAGTTTGATAATTAACTTTTTTCAGATCCAACATAAAGCACATGTAGCTCCAATACCTGCTCCTCTCTGGGTTTTAAAACAGAAAGAAGAAGTGCAAGCTGATGGCACCCTAAGCAGTGTACCATGGAACCCCACACCAGAAACCTAGAGGCAAACATCAAATAGGTAAGGCTTTCTCCCAGCAGCACTAAACATTTTTGCATTCTGGTCTCAGACATTCATACAGCACATTTTCTGTCATAACGTTCATGTGAACTAAGATTGCGCAGTGGGCTAGTCATCACAGACCAGGTACTCGCTGTAAATTGTATTATATATATATATATAGCTAGAATGAAATACAACAAAATTATAAAAAAAGGTTTGAGTTTGTTTTTTTTGTTAACAATGATGCTCCTCTAGAACCATCATGTAGGAGTTGTGTGATCACAGTTCTAAATACACAAATAAGACCCAGGAAGGTAAGCTATGTGCACAGACATCTACAACCCCATGGCTTTTTTTGAGACAAGTATACTCTGCGTCTCTCTTTTTTAAACTGACAGAGCTTTGGGTGTCTAAACAAGCTCTTAGACCAGGGGCCTCAAACCTCCAGCTGTGGTGAAACTACAAATCCCATGATGCATCCCTCTGAGAGTCATGTCTGTGGCTATGAGAATCTTGCAATGCCTCATGGGATTTGTAGTTCCACCACAGCTGGAGGGCCGGAGGTGTGAGACCCCTGTCTAAGACAGTCCAATAGATTTTATGTTTTTGATTTGGACCCAGATGTAGTATACCAAATAGTGAACAATTTACTTTACAGCTATTTGTAACAAGCACTCATACCTCAGCAGTAAGATATTCCAAAATGGCTGCAGTATACACAGCAGCAGTTCCACCAACACGTCCATGACTGGTAGTCCGATTCTTCATAATTCGATGGATACGACCAACTGGAAACTAAAAAAAATAAAACAATGGTTTATAGAAGCCAAGCCTATAACAGATTTTTATGCATCAGACACTAAAAACAATGCAACATAAAAAGTGCAGAACAATAGATTCTATTTACACCAGAGGTCAGCAGCTCCTGTTAGGTGCAGCAAGTCTGGTCCTAGCGAACAAAGCTACTTACAACAACTCTAAGTGCAGATTATACCAACGCAAGGACCACATCTTATGCTCCTGAAAAGTGGCCCATTATGTTAGATTTGAGCATCCCTTGCATCAATGTAGCCATTTAAAAGGTTAACAGAACTATAACAAGCATTTAAAGTGACACTAAAGTCAGGAGTTAAATCTTAAAAATGTATTCATGTACCTTAACAAAAATGTAACTTATTTGTGCATCCTTCAGCTGTAGATCCTCAAATCAGCTCTAAATTGGTGCGGACACTGTCCTTCCTTCTGGAGGGTGGCTACTTTTGTTCCCCATGGTCCCTGTGTGTGTTATAAAGAAGCTACCGATTCAAGCTCGCTCCTGTGATGGACTACAATCTCAATACAAATTAGTAAACTAAACATGAGATTGTAGTCCATCACAGGAGCGAGCTTGGAGTGGTGGATATCTTACAAGACACATAACCCTCCAGAATGAAGGACATTGCCAGCACCGATTCAGAGATGATCTATAGCCAAGTGATACCCAAATAAATGTATTAGATTATATGGTTATTATTAGAGACCCAAATTAGGTTAATAGTCAAGATACTCGAGTGGATTTTTAAAATGTAACTCCCGGATTTAGTCACTTTAAGTGTTTGTTATTGCAGGAGGATCCCAATATGGTGGAAAAAGTTCCAAATTGTAGCAACCGTTAAAAAAAAAAAAAATCTGCATTCTTATATGGCCACAGGTTTAAATAGTAAAGAGCCTCTTTTACTCTAAGCACACAGTTCTGTAACAAATAAATGACTGACCAAGTCTCTTCCGGGTTACTGTGCAGATCCACCTGCTTCTCTTCAACTCTCTACAAAGTGATTTACACAATTGGGTGGGTAATTATGGAAGAGCCAAAGTACACAGTGACCATGAGAGAGACGGTCACACTTTTTTCTCATTCGCCTGGGTTAAAGTGAATGGAGGGATCAAGCGGTACCTGCACAGTCATTAAAATAACCAGCTGCCTTTGACCAGAACAGCCACTTATGGCACCATAAGCTGTGTGCCTGCATGTTTATAGCCATGGGAAGCGGGCACTGCCAATGCATAAAGCAACAATATATTCAGAGACAATGCAGCCCACAATAGAACATATATGTTAGGTTTTCCTTACCTGTAAACCTGCTTTAGCAGAACGAGAAACAGAAGCTGCCTTGGCTTTGCCAGAGTCTTTACCAGCTTTACCACCAGCCTGCGGAGGGAAAAAACACAGCGTTAATCAAACATCTCAATTTATGTTTCCAGCAGGTTTGCTTTTATTTCCAAATATAGAAAAAAGATTTTGGATTTGTTGCCATTTTACTGTCCGAAACGGTTTATGGGCCTCTTTACAGTGATAGCAAATTCAATGCAATACATGCAAATATCAATCGGTATCTAGCAGGACGGGCACTGCACATATTATGCCATCACATGTGTACATTCCTAAACAGTATGCACTTTGTCATTATTTCCACCTATATATCCTGCTCTATAAACCGATCCTTCTAACCAACCACACCAGCCTCTCAACCAGGGTCCCTCCAGAGGTTTGCTGGGGTTCCTTGGTCAATGGAGCAATTTCTACCTCTTAGATTAGCTCCCAATAACAATAATGATATTTCTGTAAGAGGATTCTTCCCAATGACTAATCACAGTAATGTACTGAGAGCTGTAGATATAGTAATTATTAACAGGGCTGCCCTGAGACCAGAAAGCCATTTCCTTTCAGAACGGATTCCTCCATGTTGAGAAAGAATGGCACCAAATATGTATTTTTTTACAAAAGTCTAAAGCCATGGGTGGACAAATTAATTCAGAAACCAGGATTTTAGGAGCCAGTTCCATTGACACCTAGAGAAAACCCTCAAACATTAGGCACCAGATGCCATTTTTTTTTTAGGAGAATCTGGATCCCGGAATCTGTCTAGACCTAATTTAGATATAAACCAGCAAGGTCACGCACACACACGTGTGTGTGTAATAAATATATATATAAAATAAATAAATACACACACAGGACTACTAGTTTTGTCTTGTGAACTTTTTTTTTTCCCTCCAACTTCCCCACTTGTTTACCTTATAAGACAAAAACAAAAATGGCAGCCACTCTGATCAATTATGAACAAGCAAGAGTGCTCATGGGTAGGCTGTTAGACTGAACCATTATAAAAACAAAGACCAGCACCCAAGTCCCAGCTTTATAAATATATACAATAAAAAGAAAAAACATTCAATGGTTTATTTTGCCGAGTTTTGCGATTACTATCTGGATTTTTTTTTGTCTATCCTCATTACACAGGGTAGAAATGAAGAGGATTTTGCCTGTGATCACATGCTGCCCTCTAGTAGCAGCTCATCCGTATTCATCATTGCCGATCGCCGATCTCCTTCCCCAACTGTGGCCCCATCCATATGGATGGTAGACAATAAAACCCGCGCTGGCCCAGGAAAACACGCGCTATATCCGAACAGGAAGTGTCTCTTCGTATAAATGCTTCCACCCGGCCCTACCATCAGCATCGTACGTAGAAAGAAGGCAGAATCCGGGTAATATAGAACGAAGGCTCACACAATGGAGCACCACGTGCTCCCCCCAGCACACACTCACCATATTGTCTCAGAGTACAGGTCACCGGCGTCCTCAACACAGCTCCAATGCAAACCGAAGATGAAACCCAAAGTTTCTCCCAGCCATATAAGACCCAGCCACAGCTAGACAAGAGCCTCGGAGGTCGACCAATAGCGTGCGCCAGCGTCAGCAAAAGGGTGTAGCCTGAGCGGGAGAACGCAGAGTGGGCGGGGCGTGTTTTCAGCGCCAGAGTTTCATGTAATCTTGGCATTGAATAGCCCACAGCTTCTATGGTGCTGGAAATCCCGTTTTCTTTGTTTAAAGGCAAATCCCACCTTTTGCAAAACAAAACACAAATAAAAAAGGTAATAAATGCAGCAACATTGATTAAAAAAAGCAGCTTATTTATTAATATTTTGCATTGGAGCATGCAAAGGATTGCAACTGTAATCAGGGGATAGCAGGTGCAATGCACAGGGTGCTTTAGACCCTTGGTTCTCAACTGGTGGGTCGTGACCCAAAAGTGGGTCGCGACCCCGTGTTCAGTGGGTCACTGCATGCCTTCCACTTTTCTAGGTGGGAGGCTCCTCAGCCACCCCCTAGTACAGCACTGTCAGTTCTCACACCGAGCAGCCATTCAAAATATGCTACCCAGCATCGAGTGTCAGCTTGAGGTGGGATAGGATAAGGCTATGGCCACGAAGAAGCTCCAATCATGTGTGCATTGCTTACAGCTCCCTCATGTGTCATGTAGAGGTGCCTGGACCAGAGTAACGCACTGTACCATGCAATCACACCTAGTACGCGTTCTGGCGTGGGAGGTATGTTGCGTTGCCATTCATTTCAATGGTACTCCAAACACACCTCCCAACTAGTGATGGGCTCAGGCGTGTTCACAAGCGCCTCGTTGCCGAGCCCGCCAGGAAGCTGTCAGCGCGCGCAAGGCCAATCACAGGCACTGAAACATTTCCCGATCTCTGCAGCTGCGGACCGGGAACATGTCTCAGTGCCTGTGATTGGCCCTGCGCGCTGACGGCTTCCTGGCGGGCTCGGGACGAGGCGCTTGCGAAAACGCCCGAGCGCATCACCACTTCCAACCACAGTTTGATCGCCTGCACCGGAATGTGCGGTACCGCAATGCCGTGCTGTCCATTGCAGTGGGACTTGGGTCGCGACTTAATGGCCAAGGACAAATGTGGGTCCTGAGGTTACACAGGCTGAGAACCGCTGCTTTAGACTATTCCTCCAGCCCGAGTACATGCAGAGGTACAGATAGGGTTGCCACCAGGACAGTCCGGTTTTGGAGTCTTGTGTCCAGGTGTCAAGCCAGCCCATCTGAGAGCCCGTACAGTCCACCAGACCACCTGGAGATATCAGGGCGCCAACCTAGAACAACACAGAGTATGTAGCTTCATATTATTTTGTATTGCTGTATAATGTATTGCTGGGATTTGTAGCCCTCTATATCTGGTCTACTTACCAGATATAGAGGACTACAAATTGCCGCACGTAGTGCTAGAGTGTTCCGGTTTAATTTGAAGAAAAGGTGGCAACCCTAGGTAAAGATCTTCAGTTGGAGGGAAGTTATCAATGGACTATAAGTGCAGTGACCCCGCCGCACTTGTGCTGCATTAAAGGGTAAATTCCCAAGTGAATTTGGGAAAATGGAATTACCCGCTCAGATCTGCCCCCCTCCTCCCACTATACTTACCATATGGCAAATGGTCATTCCCCTCTGCCAGTACAGGTTTACTATCCGTACCCTGTACTGCTGTGTAGCGCAGCCCAGCACTATGGATTTTAAATTTTGCTCACAAATGGCGAGCACTCATTGGTCATTGCGGTCACCTGATTGTGCTGACCAATGAGAAGCGCTTCTTGCTCACCTGACCGCACTGACCAATGAGTCCTCGCCATTTGCGAGCAAAATTCAAAATCCATAGCCAAGGGCTGGCAGTACTGGGTATGGATAGTAAACCGATACTGGCGGAGGCGAAGGAGCGTTTCCCTAAAGGTAAGTATTGCAATGGGGGAAGAGGGGGCCAGATTTGAGTAGGTAATTCAATTTTCCCAAATTCACTTGGAAAAGTGAGCTTACCCTTCAAAATCTGGGAGGTAGATCTCGTGGTGGCAGACGGGGCACTGTCATGCAGTGACAGATGGAACATGTAGTTTTTTCTCAATGGATCCTCTCAATGGATCTGTGAAATTATAATTTATCGGTATGGGTGAAGTCACACATAGCCACACCGATTAAAAAAGAAAGATGCTGTGGGGAGAAGGACCCCATGATTTAGCCAGTGGGTCGGTGATTTGGGAAGGGGAGCTGCTGACTGCCGCCATGTTTCGTATTACATCCTAAACATGGGTATAAGATTGTAAGCTCTCACGGGCAGGGCCCTCCTAATCATCTTGTTAAGAATCGCATTGTAACTGTAGCGTCTTCCTTGTATAATAAAGCGCTGCAAGGTGGTATTCTGCATTGCTGTATAATTACTATACAGCAATGTAGAATGACACCAACTATGCAGGACTAGAAGTCCCAGCAATGCATTATATTTTTAAGTAGGGATACACCAGTGCCAATACTGGGCATTTTCACAAGTACTCATACTCAGATAACGGTGTTCTGTCAAGAACGCAGACGTAGTGGAATTTGCCGACCTCAGCATCTACGCTTGCGCACAGACCAATATTATCGAGGAAACCGGGATTTATTCACAAGGTATTTCATTTAAATCGTTAATTGTGACTGTTAATAATATTCCACTCATCATTTACTGCCATGTACGGTATATTATTAAGAGTCACAATTAACCATTACAAACGAATACTTTGTAAATAAACGGCGGTTTCCTCGTTAATCTCGCCTGTACGTAAGCGCAGATACTGGGTCAGCGTTCTCGACAGAACACCGGCACTAAAATTTTAAACAAGCGGCTGCTTGAGGTCCCGAGCTTGCTGGGGACCTCGACAGCCTTCCTGTTAACCATGAATAGTAATTATAATAATAATAATAACATGAAACATGGTCCAAAAGGTGGAATTAGCTTTTAGGGCAGGTTTACACCAGCCAGCGACGCTGAACGCTTGGCCACCGGTGTGCGTTGGGAGGAACAGTGCTGATGCACCAATCCCTGTTTACTTTTTTCTAATATATTCTTAAGGTCCCCACACACCTTACGATAATCGCGGGAAATCCCGCGATCGTACGATTATCGTGTGTGGAAGCCGTGCGACCTCTACTACTGTAAGGTCGCACGACTTTAAACTTACGAACATGTTCGAAAACCCGCCGAGCATCGTACGATGTTTGGCGGGTTTGTGGCATGTCCGTACGATAACAGCCATACGGGCCGGTGTGCGCAAGCGCACACTGCCCGTTCGGCATTGCGGTCATCGGAAGCCAGCCCCTCAGATGGCGTGGCTTGCGATCATCGCAAGTACGATCTGCCTATGCAACATAGGCAGATCGTACGTTTTTTTAAGTACCTTACAACCATCGCAAGACAAAAGTCTTGCGATGGTTGTAAGGTGTGTGCCCAGCCTTATTGAAGTGTCATTTCATTAAGTTCTATTGGCCACAACGCGGTGCAGTTTGGTTGCACTGCGTTGCAGTAAGGGTTGCTGAAACGCCTTCACGCTGCATGCATGCAGCACTTTTTTCAGTGCACACTACACCACAGCTCAGTGATGTGAACTGTGCCTATTGAAAACAAGGCAGATTGCCCCGTCTTTGTGCTGGGCCTGTACAGGGCAAGGATGCATGCACAGCCCCAATGCACCTGGAATGAACAGGCCCCTAAAAAGAACCAGTCATGAAAAGCAGCCTTGTATATGAAACTTAGGCCAGATGGGCAATGCCTTGACTGACATCTGAGCTCCAGCTGTATTTGGATGTGCTTGACAGTTTAACAATCAAAATGCAAAATTATTTTAGTAGTACACAGTCTGTAGCTCACCACACACTTTAAAATCTGACTATACAATATCCTTTTGTTGTACCTATAACTATGTAGTAAAAGTTCCCGCTTGATTGGATAGTTTAGGTAGGTCCTCATATTACATAGTTCAGGTATATCAAAAGGAGTTTCTACAGTCAGATTGTAACATGTATAGCGAACATTACTAAGATGGTTTGGACCAGCTTGTCTCAAC
Source organism: Nanorana parkeri (assembly GCF_000935625.1). Classification (NCBI taxonomy): domain Eukaryota; kingdom Metazoa; phylum Chordata; class Amphibia; order Anura; family Dicroglossidae; genus Nanorana; species Nanorana parkeri. Next base: position 674,183 of record NW_017307010.1, read on the forward strand.
CTTTTTGCAGTTGGGACACCCTTTAAAATTATGCAAAATCTTGGGGCACCCAAGTCTAAAAATTTAAAAACCATAAATGTAAAAAATAACTTGTGGCCCCTTTGCAATCCACACTAGACCTTTTCTTAGATGGGATCTAGCATAGATTTTAAGGGGGGACCCTATGCAAAAACATAAAACAAAATGTGGGTTTACCCCTTCACATCCCTTCAAATTCGAAGCCCCCTTCACATCAGATTCCCTCTTTAGCATCAGGAGCCCCTTTTCACATCAGAGTCACCCCACCTCACACTAGGAGCCCCCCTTTACATCAAAAGCCCCCTTCACATCAGATTCCCTCTTTAGCATCAGGAGCCCCTTTTCACATCAGAGTCACCCCACCTCACACTAGGAGCCCCCCTTTACATCAAAAGCCCCCTTCACATCAGATTCCCTCTTTAGCAACAGGAGCCCCTTTTCACATCAGAGTCCTCCCTTCACATTAGAAGCCCCCGTCACATCAGAATCCCCCCTTTCATATCACAGTCCCCCTGTCTCACACTAGGAGCCCCCTCTTCACATCAGAAGCCTCCTTTCACATCATAGTCCCCTCCATTTTTACACCAAAATTCCTCATTTAACATCAGGAGCCCCCTTTCACATCAGAGTCCCCCTCTTTCACATCAGAGCCCACTCCCTTCACATCAAGAACCCTCTTCACATCAGAGGCATGATGTTGTGTGAAAACTTCAAAGCACCTCTGAGGAAGCCAGAAGGTTGGGAAAGGCTGGTTAGGACTGTGCTTGATAAAACACAGTCACATGGTAAAACTGCTCCTAGTGCTTAATCTTTTTTTCATTTGTGGCAAAAATATTTTCTATTCTTTCAAAAGGCTTTTTATTATCTCTTTATTTCATCTCTGATAAGTGACATTCCACCAAATCTGATATTTCAGTTTTTGGCCAACTCTAGAGAGTTGACCCCCCCTGACAATTTCTTATATCAATTACTCTATTAGTGATATATCTTCATTTGAGTTTCTGGGCCTACACACCTGCTGTTTTTTTTTTAGGGGGCCCCACTTTCTCTTTTTTGTTGATTTATTTGAAAATGTATTTCATGTTATGGAGAATACATAAGAAAAACATGGTACACATAAAGATGGGAACGCCTAATTTTTCTAGGTGGAAATAAACAATTAGGAATTATAGAAGGGAGATCTCACTGTTGGGCCATCCAAAGACATATAAGAAGCTGGGGGATGAGTCATCCCATCAGGTTCCACCTGTAACTAAAATATCATATTTGGGAAAAATAGCTTTTAATAAAATGCAAATTTTTAGGCCCCATTCACACACGAACCGGCCTGCACGTACAGCTCCGTGCTGCGTGCGGGGCCGTACCAAGTAGCTGCCGGGAAGGACAGGTGCTGTGTGTGATTAGAACGCAGCCCCCGTCCTCTATGGGGCTACGCGGTCCGTAGGGGTGCGGGTGATTGTATTCATACGCCGCCGGAATGGAACATGTATGCGTCTCGGCCAAAAAACCCGCACCCCTATGGACTTGCAAATGAGGTAAGCGTAGGGGAGCGTACGGCCGCGTAGTCCCATAGAGAAGGACGGGGGCTGGGTTCTAATCACACGCAGCACCTGTCCTTCCCGGCAGCTACTTGGTACGGCCCCGCACGCAGCACGGAGCTGTAAGTGCAGGCCGATTCGTGTGTGAATGGGGCCTTAATCTGAAAAATGTCTGCAGAGGACAAATACCACTTATAACAATCTCTCTATACTTGTTATTCAGTCACAGGTTCTAGAGAGCAGGAAATGTTTATAAACTGAAAAAGAACTGAAAACATCTATGCTTCAGGACAGCCAGTTTAACCACTTGAAGACCAGGGTGTTAAACCCCCTTCCTGGCCAGGCCATTTTTCAGTATTTAACACTGCGGTACTTTGACTGACATTTATTCTGTCATGCAACACTGTACTGAAATTAATGTTATACCATTTTTTGGGGACAGATAGAGCTTTCTTTTGGTGGTATTTAATCAACACTGCGGTTTTAATTTTTTGCTATATTAAGAAAAAATTATGTTAGGAAACAATTATTATTACCCATATTCTTAGTAAAATATAAAAAACGTGGGTCACGTCGGGTAAATAGATACCAAGCATGTCAAGCTTTAAAGTTGCGCGCACCCGCGAAATCGCAAAAAAATACCATACCCAAAATTGACCATAGGCGACGCTTTAAAAGCTTTTACCGGTCATCAGTTTAGTGTTATCAATGATTGATGGACCTAGATTTATTGCTCTCATTCCGACGTTCGCAACGATATGTAACATGTGTGACGTAGTGGGCGCAATCGTCGTTTTCGCACATATGCGCACCCGACGCATGTTTGCATGCGTGTATGTATGGGGGACTTTGAAAAAAAAAAAAAACATTATTCTTTTTTATGTGTAACTTAAAATTTTTTTGGGGGGGAAACACATTTTTTTCCCTATTTTTTTGACAGTTCTGAGCTCCAGCCAAAAGGAAGGATTTGTAAGGTCTGCACCAGACCTTACTAATCAACCACTAGACCACCAGGGATTGTGCAGGTGATGGGTTTGTTTAATTTTATCTGCAGGAGATTAGTGTGTGTGTGGGGGGGATGTATTTCTCTATGTGCGTGTTTGTGTATTCACCCCATTCACACTTGTAAGTTTAGGTGCAATTAGGGATTTCTGCGTCAGGAACTTGTGTTTTCCTGCAGCAAGAATCCCTAATCTGGTGTTTACAAGCGGCAGCTGTCACCCGTTCAAGTTAATGATCAGGTGACAGCCGCTGCATGTAAATGCCTTCACGCCACATGCAATGGTATGAGGTTATGATTACAAGCGGTTAGGATTCAATCTCACTATCCCTGGATGCATGATTAATGCGTCCAGGGATAGTGATTGTTTTCTAACTGCATGTAATCATATCATATATAGTAATATATGCTGTAGCTCAGGCACCACATGACTGTAGCAATGTGTTGTTCAATGGCATTTTTTTTGGGGGGGGGAGGGGGCATACAACATTTTGCTATGGGGTCCTGTGATTTCTAGTTATGCCCCTGAGTGGCACCCTTGGGTTCCTGCATAGGTGTGGCCATTATTAGCGAGTCGCACTTTCATTGTTGAATTATTTTATCTATGTAAAGGAGAAGATAGAACACACAAAGGTGGATGGGAACACACTGAAAACTCTAAGTGCAAATAAACAATTGGGAATGATGGAAGGGAAAGCTCACTGTTGGACCATCCAAAGACACATCGGAAGCTGGTGGATGACCCATCCTGCCTGGTTTCACTTATTACTAAAGTATAATTTTTGTATTTTTTGGTGAACTAAGCCTTTCACAAAATTAACATTTTAATTATGCAATAATCCCTGTGCAGGGGACACATATTACTTGTAAAATCTGTTATTCACATCCACATGTTCTAGACAGCAGCATGGAATGTTCATGGCTAGGTGTTAATGATACCAATCATTTTGTAGCTGTCTGTAAGGGGGGCATTCTTCCCAATGACCGCCAATATAAAGTCAATTTTTTTCAATGCCCCCCCGCTATCAATTATTTTTAGCAGGGGTTTCCCTAAACCTGAAAACTATTTTAGGGGCTCCTCAGGGTAAAAATGTTGAGAAAGTCCGCTTTAGCTTTTTGCCAATTACTTATCAATTCTGATATGTATTCATGCTACAAATCCAATATATCACAATATTCAGAAAATTAAATCCATCTGTTTGTTATGATTGAATAGAAAAAAATCAGCAAATCTGGAGGATGTTGGGTATGTTATGTGTTGGGGACACAACAGAGTGAAATCACAACAGGAGGTGATAAACACAGATCTTTTCAAATGAATAACAAGGCTAGGCAGACAGTAAGTAAACAAGAGAGAGTAGAATTTCATAACAAAAGACTGGAACCTCCCGACAATTACATGTAAATTGAATCATGTTTGGGTACAACTTACATTTATTAACCATTCAGATTTACAGAAAGGATTTGCAGTAGAAGTGCTGGCACAAATTAGCCCAATTGTTCTTGTATCTCTCTTTAACTCCCAACAATAATACAGTGCTATGGTATGACCCAATGAAACTAAGACATTATAGGGAGACTTCAAAGTTTCTATGATGATGTTAATTAGGTCATGAATAGGCACCCACACCCTTGCATGCAAACAGGGTTTTTACTTGACTTGCCAAAATGGTCCATATAGTGTGATAACCACATCTGTACATGCATATGTCCAGTGTGCAGAAGGGTGGCATATGCAAATAAGGATTTAGGGCCCATTCACACCTGATGCAGTGTGTTCTGTTGGGGCTGGCTCACTTTTTTGTGGGGCAGGAGGGGGTGTGGCGGGCCATTGAAGTGGATGGCCCCATAGCCACGCCCTCGGGCCGCACGGGATCGCAAGGCACATTATGCCTGCGGTCCGGTGCGACCGAAATAGTGCTTGCAGCATTTTGATTGGACCGGACCGCAAGCATAATGTGCCTTGTGATCCCGTGTGGCAGATCACATTGCGGCCGGAGGGCGTGGCTACAGTGCCATTCACTTCAATGGCCTGCCACACAAAAAAAGTGAGCCGGTGTTCTATCAAAGTTTGTGACTGCGTTAGAATGTGTGACCGATGACGTGGTCACACATTTTAACATAATCCCGCCCAGTTTTTCGGCAGTGGAATATGTGACCGGTCATGTAGTCACACATTTTAACGTAATCACGCCCATTTTTTCCAGGGGTAAAATATGTGACCGGCAAAAGTTGTAGAATTCCAAGCTTTCTCAGCTGTTCCAGGGCAGATCGGCATCGCAAATGGTATGCGTAGGAGAACTGATCTGCCCTGGAACAGCTGATCAGTCCTGAAATGTCACTTCTATCCGACTTTGTGAGTGCGATCTGACATTTCACAAAGTCGGAGAAGTGACATTTCAGGACCGATCAGCTGTTCCAGGGCAGATCGGCTCCCCTCTCAAATACCATCTGCGATGCCGATCTGCCCTGGAACAGTTGAGAAAGCTTCGCATTCTACACCTTTTGCCGGTCACATATTTTAACCCCCCGGAAAAAATGGGCGCGATTACGTTAAAATGTGTGACCACGTGACCTTTCACACATTCCAACCCAGTCACAATCTTTGATAGAACACAATACGAGGATCTGAAATAATCAATTAATAGTGTAGCGCTAAAGGCTTTAACCCCTTCATGACTGAGGCCCTTTTTTCAATTTTTGCACCCATGTTATATTCCACATTTTAGGCCTGAAAATGACGTAAAACCCCCCAACATTATATACTCAGTGGGATCTGCCATCAAGGGATCTGCCATCCCTTGAGAACGTCTGTATGACGAAACGCGTCGGGGGGCGGTCCTGCATTTACGCTATACCTTCAGCCTTTCGTGGTCTGACTGACCGGCCGGCTTGTGTTTTTTTGCTCGTTTAAATTTTTATATTTATGGACGTCTTAATAATCAGCGGTGTAGTGCTGTTTTAAATTTTCGAAATAAAAGATTTTAATCTACTACACTATGGAGCTTCCCTTTTATCCCTTCTAAAACATGGAAAACTGGGAGTTGGTTATAGGCTGTCTATAGACCTTGTTAAAGAGGAGCCAAAGGCCTGGATGGTGAACAGCTGCCGTTATGTCAGCATCACACTCCACCGGCATTCCTTTCAAAACTAAAACAGGAGACGGACACAGGTTTCCCATACATCTCGGAGAAGACGAACCAGATGATCGGATAGTGAACAGCTACCGGCATTTCGGCGCTATACACGATTTGTATACCTTCTGAATCTGGTGAGTGTACACCCTTGAGGGGATCCCTTACATCTGCTGCCTGTTTATATATAACATATGCTCAGAGGAAAGGAGACTTTTGAGATTCATGAGATCGTTATAATTTTTTGTTTTTATTTTGTCACATAATCTTTATTGGTTCAAATAACACAATTTGTTTTGATTAACCACGATTATTTGTACACAAAGATCACACAAGTGTTTATTTAGCAATTTGTACACAAATATTGCAATTCTGCTTTGAATGTCTAGACGGATTTTTTCTTTTTTCTTCCGTTTCTCACTGATTTTTTCACTGATAGAAGCATTTCTTTAATTAATCCTTTCTCATTTTTTGTTTCACTCGCAAAGTTACTATACAGTTATACATTTGAATTTATGTGTTTTAGCACACTGATTCACTGACACAATTTATAAAGATATATTTCACTTTACACATATTTTGGTGTTACACATAGTGTAGCCTTTAGCGCTACACTATTAATTGATTATTTCATTTGAGGCGCACTGCCTAAGTTTCAGCAGCTTTTGGCTTTGTTCGATTTTCTTTCTTCTTTTCGATTTGGATCCAGAAGCGCAGGTTTTTCTTGTTTTATAAATACGAGGATCTGGCCAGAACGCACTGCATCTGGTGTGAACGGGCCCTTAGACAAATCCTTTAGCAGCCATCCTGATTCAAATAAATGTACCAACTTAAAGTAATGCACGATACCATGCGAGATAACATGAATTCATTAATGCACCACAATGCGGAGCATACTATAGGCCTGAATGGGCCCTTAATGCTCATGCTTTCATAGGCATTTAATGGGGGCAAACTGAATGTGATAGGTCTTCATTGACTTCATTAATAAATGCCCCCTCAGCTGCTATAAAATAGCATTGTTACAGAATAAAACCTACCTCTGACCACTTCTTCATTGTGCCCCTGACCACTTCTTACATTGTATGTTACCCCCTCCTTCCCAAAAACCCCCCCCCCCATCTATATATGCGTTGTGGTATACATATAGTTCCTATTAGATGCAGCCTGTGATTTTGCCAAATACCTGGTAATACCGCCAGTTCACTTTGTTGTTTTAATATGACCATGCCAAGCAAGGAAGCAGATCTGTGCTGTGGTCAGTTTGAAACAACAACCAAAGTAAACTGACAGGATCACCAGGTTTTGAAGAAAACTAACTATGCCCAGCACAGAAGCAGATCCATGCTGGCGTGGTCAGTTTGTGTTCCTGGGATCGCTTATAGGTGTTACTGCATGCTGTGACGCCACACGGCATTCTTTTAACTGCTGGAGTCATTTTCATAGACACTCCCCCTCCCAGCACTGCTGGGTTGATTGTCAGTGGCTTGCCCACTTTCTAGGCAGACAGGTCCCCATTGTGAGGAAGAAAGACACGCATGGAGGGTGTGCAGTCAGATGACCAGTGAATAAAACATAAACATTTTTGGTGTGAAAGTAAATGCAATCTGAGTTTTCTAATACTATCTAATGTCTTACTAGGTACTTTTTTAGTACTGCGTTCTTTCATTTTGAGTGGAAATCTATCTCCAGCGGTAAATATGTCTCAGACCTGTGCAAATCTGTTTGTTCCCCAAGACTACAGACACAGGAGTCACAAACACATACCGTGTTTCCCCGAAAATAAGACAATGTCTTATATATTTTTTTCCCCTAAAAAAATCACACTAGGTCTTTTTTCGGGGGATGTCTTATTTTTTTTTAAAGAAGATGTAGAGGAAGGGGAGTGAAAAAATACTGTCACGCACAGTGTCACAGTACCTGCAGGCTGCAGCTGTCCTGTAGCTCTCCTCTCTGATGCCGTCCAGGGAGACACCTTTCTCGTTGCACAGAACTCCAGTCAGAAGTTCCCTCAGTGATGAGGCTCAGTCACCTCATCTGACCTCACTCCGACCCCACTGCCCATGCCGCGCTGTGCCGCTGCCTGCTGGGAAATGTAGTTTTCTGCCCAGCGGCAGAAAAAGCCGAGGCAGACAGTGTGCGGGCGGGCGGCATGCGGGAGCTGCGGCGCGGCGGTCAGTCCCCGCCATGTATGCATGAAATGTTTTGCGGTCCTTGACATGTTTTATACATGCAGACTCCAGGAGACCGGCTGCTCATATAATTGAACGTTACTCTGGGACCCCTGGCTGGCTGCTTGGATGCAGCAATACATGTGAGCCCCCCACCACCAAACTAGGTCTTATTTTCGGGGTCGGTCTTATATTACAGGAATCTCTAAAGATAGTGCTAGGTCTTACTTTCGGGGTAGGTCTTATTTTCGGGGAAACACCACTGTGTAAACATTATTGCATAGTGTTTGGTAACTGACAGGCAGCTTTGATTTGTGTCAACATTTGTCGCTACTTTGATAAATGTCCTGCAAAACATTTGAAACACATCAGGTTGTTTTCATGTAATATTTGCTGTTTTAAACATATCCCATATTTTGGTAACTTTTGCAATTCAAATTGAAAGAGACTGAATCAAGTAAATGCACAAGCAAGTGACATTGTATTAAATAGGTGTGTGTATATACCAGCATTTCTCTGTTGGAACAACAGCATTTATTTCTGTAATTTGTCTTTTGAGCTGTAGATGGCAGTGTAGTGCAATGTTAGTCTCTATGTGCATGCTTTTCTATGATACACAGGAAGTTGTTTTTTTTTCTTTCTGTTCTCCTTTACAATGCTATATTGATACAGATAATGTTCTTTTAAGCCAGTAAAACTTATTCCAGCATTCTTCAAGATTTCAGTGCTTCATCTAAAGCAGGGGTAGCCAAACTCCAGCCCTCCAGCTGTGGTGGAACTACAAATCCCATGAGGCATTGCAAGATTCTCACAACCATAGACATGACTCCCGCAAAGAGATGCATCATGGGATTTGTAGTTTCACCACAGCTGGAGGGCAGGAGTTTGGCTACCCCTGCTCTAAACACATAACCAACATTCTCAACCTTTTTTTCAGCCGCGGCACTCTATAAACGTGTGGCAAATCTTGAGGCACCCCAGTCTAAAACATAAATGTTAAAAAAACAGCATGTTGCCACTGCAAAATCCTATCCCAGATAGGGGTCTGGTATGGATTTTCAGGGGAGACCCCACGTAAAAATACAGAAAAAGATGAGGTTCTCCATCACCTCTTCAAATCAGGAGCCCTCTCATCACACCAAAGCATTAGAAGCCCCCTCACTTTACATTAGTAGCCCTCCCTTTACATCAGGAGCTCCCTTTTCACATCAGAAGCCCCCTTCAAATCATAGCCCCCTCCCTCCCCCCCTCTCCTAACAGGAGCCACAGCTGTGGTAGCATGGCAGAGTGCAACAAGCAAAGCAGGCCTGGATGGAAGAAAACTTTTTTGAATGGATCCCCTCCTCCCTGGATTAGCGTAATTCGTTTCTATGGTGCTGGCCAAAATTTTTGAGCCACCCCTGAGGAAGCCAAAAGGCACCCTAGGGGGGCACAACACGCTAGCTAAGAAAGGCTGATATATAATGTGTGTGTACCCTGTATTCTTTTGATTCATGTTTAACCACCTCCCGTCCATGGCTGGACGGGAGTCTTATAGGAGCGGGAGGGCGTCTTAAGACGTCCTGCCCCTCCCCCCACTCGTGCTCAGCGCGCACACGAGTAGGGAATCTGTGAGCATGTAAACAGCCAGCGATGGCTGATCTCTAGAGACGCCCGATCACTTGAATGAGCAGCGGGTGTGCACCCCCCGTACCTCGTCGCTGCCGGTCCCGAGATCCGCTGTGTCCGCTGCGGCTGGGACCGGCACAGCGACGCTCTCAGTGGAGATCAAAGGGAGATTAGTACACGATCTCCCTTTGATCTCTTCTCCTGTCCCCAAATGCAGGAAGTGATGTACATTACATAACTTCCTGCATTCAGTGTCACTCTCTGGTACAGAACACCGGAGAGAAGCTGATGAAGCAGATCTGTGCTTCATCAGCTTCTGTGGGGGTCCCTAGGTGACATTAGGGGTCTTATATTCCATAAAGAGGACCTGTCATGTGAATTGGCTATCACATTTTTTAGTCCCCTATGTGATAGCAATGAAGTTAAGGGTAAAAAAAAAAGTTAAAAAAAAATAAAGAAGCTAAAAAAGTAGTCACAAATAATAAAAAAATGAAAAATAATAAAATTTTTTTTAAAAAGTCCCCCGCCCCCCCACATACACACGCAAACATGCGTCGGGTGCGTCAACGTGCGAAAATGACGATTCCGCCTATTGTGCCGCACATGTTACATATCGCCGCGAACGTCGGAATGGGAGCAATCATTTTAGGGCCATTAATAACTGATAATACTAAACTGATGAGCGGTAAAAGCTTTTAAAGTGACGCCCATGGCCAATTTTGGGTGTGGGCGTTTTCTGCTATTTTGCAGGCGCGCACAATTTTAAAGCTTGACATGTTTGGTGTCTATTTACCCGACATGACCCCGTCTTTTATATTTTACCCAAAAATTGGGTAATAATAAATGTTTTATTACATTTCATAGGGAAACAGGTTTTTTTCCCCCAAAATTTAGGGTACTTTTTTTGTTATATAGTAAAAAATAAAATAAAAACCCCAGTGGTGATTAAATATCACTACAAGAAAGCTCTATCTGTCCCCAAAAAATGTTATAAAATACATTTCAGTACAGCATTGCATGAAGGAATAAATGTCAGTCAAAGTACCTCAGCGCTAAATACTGAAAATGGCCTGGCCAGGAAAGGGGTTTAACCCCACCGGTCAGCAAGTGGTTAAAGATGAACTATGGGGTAAGTGTTTTTCCCCATAGTTCTCCTAAGGGTTACGGGAGGACACAAACTAGCGTCCTCCCGTGACCCAAAGCTCAGTATACCGTGAGCTACAACTCGTGGTATACTGAGACCGCCACAGCCGGGACAGATCCCAACATTACTGTTGACAGCTCGCTCTGCCTATCTAGAGGCAGAGCCAGCTGTACCCGCCCCCTCCCCCGTCTGTTTCGCCAGTCAGCGCTGGAGGATCGGAGTGGGGGGATCCCTGCAGGGAGCTGTGAGTGACAGTCACGGCTCTCTGCAGGGACATGATCAAGAAGTGAGCGAGCGACGGTATGTGTTCGCTCACTTCCCGATCTATTGAGCCGACGTGTGGCTCAAACTATGAGGATGAGTGATTTTCACTTACCTCATAGTTCTCCGTTACTTTCAACAGGTGAACATATTCTGTGTGGCTATTCCTTCTTGAGTGCAGCAAATTTCTACTGAAGTAAAACAATATTAGTTAAGTGTTATTGTATTTTTAGCAGCATAAAGACATATTCTAGATAATGCTCCATCTACAATATATGTTTTTAAATGAATGCAGCATAGAGAGCTAAAATGCACATTTGTTGTGGTGCACAGGCTAGGTTCTTTGTATTGCAGTTAAAAATTATAAGCACTTCAATGCATGTCAGTACCGTACTGAGTACCGTCAGTACGTAATGTACTGTAAACTACAAACTTTATTGCACTTTACCACAATGCATATGTGTAAATGGACCCTAAAGAGATAGAGGCTGTTCACCTAGCAAAGTGCATGTTAACTTTTCAACTGACTGATACCGTGTTTCCCCGAAAATAAGACACTGTCTTTCCCCCAAACAACACACTAGGTCTTATTTTCGGGGGATGGCTTATTATTTTTTTTTCCCCATTGAGCATCCTCTCCACATACTTTTTTTCTATCATAATTTAAATAATAGAGATAAAATATGCTGTGGAGGCTGAGGCACACAGGTGTCACACAGAGCAGAGATATGGAATGTACTGTATCACACAGTACCTGAAGGCTGCAGCTGTCCTGGAGCTCTCCTCTCTGATGCCGTCCAGGGAGCCCCCTCTTCGCACGGACCAGTCAGAAGTTCCCTCACCTCCCCTGAGCTCACTCCGACCCCACTGGCCATGCCGCTGCCTGCTGGGATAAGTAGTTTTCAGTGGCAGCTTTCTATGTACAGTAAAATCCGAGGCAAAAGCCGAACTGGGTCTTATTTTCAGGGTAGGTGTTATTTTCAGGGTAGGTCTTATATTACAGAAATCTCTGAAGATAGCGCTAGGTCTTACTTTCGGGGTAGGTCTTATTTTCGGGGAAACACGGTAGTAAAAAAAAAAGTGAAACTTTGAATACCTAATCATGTGCGAGGGAAATAAACAATATTTTTTTGCAGGCAAATAATTCATTGCTTTACATGAACCCAGCTTAATTATTTTACTGACTAAACAATCACTTTGCAAAGTGAACATTCACTTTACTTATTGAACAGTCTGTATCCCCTTATTAAATCAACCCCTTAGAATAGATTTTGAACATCTTTTATGTTTCTGTAGTTTAAACACTAGATGGCACTGTGACCACATCGACAAACGGTATCAGATTTTGTTCAAAGTGTATGGCTTCTCCAAGTGCTTTTATTTCACATCAACAAAAGGTGATTTGTACAATGCGTTTAATATAATATAAAATGATATATAGTTCAAAAAAACAAACTGTTATATTTTTAAGTGTCATTTAAGCTATAGGAGATGTGCAAATATTTGTCATGTAACTGAATGCCAAGTTTTTGATACTCTAGCACTGTGACAGCACTTCTTCATTATTAATAATGCATAGCCAATTGCCCACATCACAGAACTGGCATCAGGGGCATGAAAAAAGTGTGTACTGATTACAGTTAAATGAATCCCTAATGACAAACACTTGCTGTGTCTCTGCAGGAGCTACAGCCTACTGTACCAGCACAGAATCAGATTTTGAAACCTATGTTTATTTTGTTTTATTATTTATTATTACAGCGGCAATTTTTACGCAGCGCTTTACATAGTTGCACATTCACATCAGTCCCTGCCCTCAAGGAGCTCACAATCTAAGGCCCCTCTCTCACACGCATACTATGTTATTCCTAGATTCAGATTTATTTATTTATTACAGGTATTTCTATAGTGCTGACAATTTACGCACATTCACATCTGTCCCTGCCCTCAGTCCCTAATTCACATGCATACATAAAGGGCTGATTTAGACAGGAGCCAATTAATCTTCCACCATGTCTTTAGAGTGTGGGAGAAAACTAGAGTATGCAGAGGAAACTCATACAAGCACAGGGAGAACATGCAAACTCCTTGTAGATAGTGTCCTGACCAGGATTTGAACCGGGGACCCCCAGTGCTGCAAAAGTCAAAGCTACTGTGCTGCCCTAGATAAATCATGTTTGGCATAGGGATGTAAATGTACTTAGCTATCAATGGAAGTAAAGCATAACGCTGTCACAGTCTAACTAATCATAGCTGTGTGTAGTAGAAGCAGGGGCGGACTGGGCCGGGGGGGCAGGGTGAGGCAATTGCCCCCCAGGCCTCTCCGATGCCGTCACGAACGGCCCCTCAACCTCCGCTGCCACCTGCACCCGGCCGCCCGCCGCATCCGATGCGGCAACGGGAAGGGGGAGAGCGGGAGGGGGGCCAAGTTGCTGCACCATGGGCCTCTGGGTTGTACTTGCCCCCTGGGCTAAAAATTGCAGCTCTATCTATACAAAGCATTACTAGAATCAAAATTCATATCTGCTGGAAAAAGGAGCACTTGAAAACATACAAAAAGTGGCCAGTGATTGTTTCCTCAATCCCCAAGTATAAACAGACCAGTGCACACTTCTGTGTTCTTTGGGTATTGCATTGCACCATCTACCTCGCTCATTTCAAATTTGTATTCCAACAAGACAATGCAATTATCCCATATGCACAATGTTGTGAGTGCAGGCCAAGCGGTGTCTGCAAAGCAAGAAGTTTGATGTTCTTCTGCATCCATGCCCACAACTTTGCCATTTACTATGCAACTGTGAAGCAAATGTTGTTTTTTGAACAGATTAATGCTACCACAAACAGTTGTGACTGCTTCAAGGTTTCATTTGGTTGTAGGTTACCTGGATCCTTTTGGCATAGAAAGCTGATTTTAGTGGCCAACCTTGGAGTATCCCCAATGTGCCTTTGGATATGAACTTTCATTGTCCTGTCCATTTTATGTTCAAAAGTTTTTATTGTTTTTCATTGAGGCATATACAGTGACCATCTACATACTACAATGTAACAAAACAACATAACACAAAAAACAGAAAGACAGTCTTCAGGATTCCTTATTATTCCATCTCTAGTATCTGGTCTCAATTATCGACACAAGCCTACCGTTTTTTCTTTCGGCTCAAGCTGGCCCCCTGCCCAGCTTCCTGCTCCAAACTTCGGCCTTAGCGGAACTGTTCCTATTTTACCCCCTAAAGATATACCTACGTCCAACTAAGATGTTTAGTGGACTTTCCCCCAATAATCCGTAGAAGCCACTATATTATACCATCCCATAGACTCCTTGCTTAGAAGACGCTCATTGCCAGGCTTCCAGGCTTCTATAGAACCAGTGGTCCATCTTAGTCTTCTGCATACACAGTCTCTAGTTAACACTTTGTGTTTTCCAGCCCTCAATCAGATAATCAATCAGATATAGGTAACATCCTCTGCTTCATATTGCATTTTGCTTCATATTGCATACAAAGTCCCTTAGTTAATACTTATAGTGCAGCACTGCATATGCAAATTCAGAGTCCATATCGTTTGTTTTACCTCTGCTGTGTCTGTGGCTTCCCATCTGCCAGTACTGAAGATGTTAATGACCCCTCTGTACCTTATCTCTCGCAGCGCCTGTTCACAGATTTCTCTGGCTGGGTGACTAGCTTCAGCGTGACTTCAGCGTCAGCGTCCCTCGCGTCCCTCTCTGCCCCCAGCCTCTGGCATGGTTTTTTCGAGGGGGGGAGCCGCCTGTCAGATCCCCAGAGTGCGGCCTCGTTACACGGCCTCGGGCCGACCCAAGCCTCGTCTGCTCGTCCGGATCTAGAGCGGGACCTTGGCACCCTTCAGCCTCGATCGTGCCGTACAAAGCTTTCCTAGCTGCCGGGAAGAGGTATCGTGCCGCCGAGGTGCAGAGCACTCGCGCTAAGCGGCCATCTTAGCGAAGCCCGCGCATGCGCCCTGTCCTGTCCATTTTAAACTGATCTGCATTCATTTCCTTTTCAGGCTGTTTTTCCTTCATTTTCACTTGGTGATCCTGCAAGTATCAGACTTCCTGTCCTAAGGTCACAACACTCACTCATGGTACTGTAACTATGGAGGAGCAGTGTTGTCACTATAGGACAGGACTATAGAACACCTTCCTCCGATATCAAGGTATTTTGTTTTGGATTTATTGAACAGATACAGTATATTGCTAAAATTATTAGGACACCTGCCTTTACACGCACATGAACTTTAATGGCATCCCAGTCTTAGTCCGTAGGGTTCAATATTGAGTTGGCCCACCCTTTGCAGCTATAACAGCTTCAGCTCTTTTGTGAAGGCGTCCACAAGGTTTAGGAGTGTGTCTATGGGAATGTTTGACCATTCTTCCAGAAGCGCATTTGTGAGGTCAGGTACTGATGATGGATGAGAAGGCCTGGCTCGCAGTCTCCGCTCTAATTCATCCCAAATGTGTTCTATCGGGTTGAGGTCAGGACTCTGTGCAGGCCATTTAAGTTCCTCCACCCCAAACTCGCTCATCCATGTCTTTATGGACCTTGCTTTGTGAATCGGTGCGCTGTCATGTTGGAACAGGAAGGGGCCATCCCCAAACTGTTCCCACAAAGTTGGGAGCATGAAATTGTCCAAAATGTCTTAGTATGCGGATGCCTTAAGAGTTCCCTTCACTGGAACTAAGGGGCCAAGCCCAACCCCTAAATAAAACAACCCCCCCACCATAATCCCCCTCCACCAACCTTTACACTTGGCACAATGCAGTCAGGCAAGTACCGTTCTCCTGGCTACAGCTAAACCCAGACACATCCATTGGATTGCCAGACAGAGAAGCGTGATTCGTCATTCCAGAGAACACGTCTCCACTTCTCTAGAGTCCAGTGGCGGCGTGCTTTACACCACTGCATCCAACGCTTTGCATTGCACTTGGTGATGTAAGGCTTGGATGCAGCTGCTCGGCCATGGAAGCCCATTCCATGAAGCTCTCTGCGCACTGTTGTTGTGCCAATCTGAAGGCCACACAAGTTTGGAGGTCTGTAGCTATTGACTCTGCAGACAGTTGGCGACTTCTGTGCACTGTATGCGCTTCAGCATGCACTGACCCCGCGCTGTCATTTTACGTGGCCTACCACTTCGTGGCTGAGTTGCTGTTGTTCCCAGTTGCTTCCACTTTGTACCACTAACAGTTGACTGTGGAATATTTAGTAGCAAGGAAATTTCTCGGATGAACTTATTGCACAGGTGGCAACAGATCACGGTACCATGCTTGAATTCACTGAGCTCCTGAGAGCGACCCATCCTTTCACAAATGTTTGTAGAAGCGTCTGCATGCCTAGGTGCTTGATTTTATACACCTGTGGCCATGGAGGTGATTGGAACACCTGAATCCAATGATTTGGAGGGGTGTCCCAATACTTTTGGCAATATAGTATATAACAAAGCAATTTCAATTGCGTATTTAACAGACCGAAAGGGAGCAAATAAGAGAAATGAATTGTTAGGTTTTACATATACTTTTAAATGTGATAATGTCCATAGAAACCAGCCAATTTTCATGCTTTAAGGTTTCAAATTTCAAGTTGTTATTGGCATCAATTCTAGTTTTATAAAGCAACCTCTTTGTGTGCCTGGGCTGAGGTGTAATCATTGATTGATGTTTCACACCAGGAAATGTCTTTGCTGTAGGCTGGACCATGTTGTGTTACTTGCAGCTTCCCAAACCCGAAGGCTGTCCTGATTGGAACAGATTCCAGCACTAATTTGCTAATGTGCAAGCATTAAGGGGCCAGGGTGAAACCATTCTTCTAGTAGCATCTCTAGCCACTATTTGTACAAATGACACTCACATAACGCTTCTTGGGGCTACACCACTTCTGAACATCACCTTGGCAGATTTTGCAAGTGTCAGACTGCCGCTGTCCACTAGAGGGAGCCAGATACTTTGCTGTTCAAAAAGTAGGCTTAGTTGCAGTTGCTATGTCCATTGCTTGGACAGTCATTGGAGATCGTTTGCACCCACAGACAGCCTCTGCCGAACCTGGGCTTTCCTATTGACCTGATGATGCCCAGGCCCAGTAAATGAGGACTTCCGGTACCCCTGCTTCCATGCATGCTATAGATATTCTGCATATTCCCATGGATTCATTAAAACAAATTTGGACAACAGCTAAAACCCAAGCAATGAGCCACTGCTTTCTGTATCCTGAACCAAATCCAAACTATCATGTCAGGTTTGAATCTAATTTATAGCCTTCAAAAACGTCTGCATGGTAAAAACAGTAAGAGGCCTGTAGGGTTTGTGCTTTAGAATTTCACTCCTGAGTGGTTATCAGCAGATTAGGAACAAAAGGGAATGGGGATTACTGGTGCACTCCAACAATGTTGTTTAAAAAAAAAATGTATTTATTTTTTTATATTTTTTTTATTGAGGAAGAAGAGAAATGACATTAACAAGCAATAATCAATAAAATAACAATAGAAAGAAAAATCTCAACAAAGGAGATCGATGAAGAAAGAACCTCAGCGGAAGAGGGACAGGTCCAAGAGACCAAGCACAGTCAATGCAAACAAAAACACAATTACAGCTGTTTTTTAATGGACTGTTCTTAAAAAATATAAGACAACTATTGCAAAGAACAGTGTGTTATCATTTACTTATTACAGGTATTTATATAGCACCTCCAACATCAGTCGCTGCCCTCAAGGAGCTCATAATCTAAGGTCCCTATCTCACATGCACACAGGGCCAATTGTGGTAGAAACCAATTAACCTACCAGCATGTCTTTGGATTGTGTAACGAAACCAGAGTACCCAGATGTAACCCACGAAAGCACAGGGAGAATATGCAAACTCCTTGCAGATAGTGATCTGACCTGGAATTTAACCAGGGACCCCCAGTGCTGCAAGGCAGAAGTGCTAACCACTAAACCACTGTGCTACCCTATAATAACTGTATAATACATGTAATGATAGCAATCGGTCCAGTATAGCTGAAAGTTTTTTTTTTCTTTTTCTAGTTTTGAAGAGTAAGAAAGAGTTAATCCCCCTGCCAGGTTTTTGCTGTCTGTGTCTCACTGGAGTAATTCCCCTTCACTACTTTTCTTGGAGATGCAACAGGAAGTGAGAGGAAAACGTCCTAAAATGAAAGGAAGTCTCAGTCTTACACAGATTTCCCCTCACCTCCTCTTGAGCTGACATCTCTAAAATTTTGGATTTTCAGTCCAGTGACAATGTAGAGTCAAAGAGACAAAGTAGAGACAAAGGCAGCGATAAAAACTTGACCAGTTGTATAACCCCTCTTCATCCATATAAAACTAAAAAAATGCCTTTACATTCACTTTAATTCCTTCTTTTATCATTTGATCCACCTATATTTTTCTCCACGTTTATATGTAAACTAAGATGTCTAGTAAAAGTCATATTGACAAGGGTTGGAACAAATGATAACACCGCTGGGGATACTGACAAAGGTCACCTTTTATTCACATGTTTTATTAGGTGTTATAACTGCTTAAAGGAGAACTATGGGGTTAAGGCTTTTCCCCATAGTTCTCCATAGGGTAATGGGAGGACACAAACTAGCGTGCTCCCGTTACCCTAAGCTCAGTATACGGTGAGCTACAGCTCGCGGTATACTGAGATGCCGCAGCCGGAGCGGATCCCGACAATTATGTCTGGATCCGCCCAGCTGCGTGAGTGACAGCTGGCTCTGCCTATCTAGAGGCAGAGCCAGCTGTACCCGCCCCCTACCCCGTCCAATCCGCTAGTCAGTGCTGGAGGATCGGAGCGGGGAGGGGGGAATCCAGCCCCTCCCTTGTCACGGCAGAGAGCTGTGACAGGATCGAGAGGTGAGCCAACGCCGGTATGTGTTCGCTCACTTCTCGATCTACTGAGTCAAACTGTGACAGTCTCATTGTGTTTGACCCAAAGTCTGTCACTGTCACTTTTGCTGGACAGCTTGGTCTGCATATAAAAGAGTAGAACAATATACATGAAGGCATGTGAAATAGAAGAAATGCAATACTTATATAGAATAATACACTGTCTGTCCAAAAAAAAGTCACACACTCTAATATTTTGTTGGACTGCCTTTAGCTTTGATTATGGCATGCATTCACTTTGGCATCGTTTCTATAACCTCATGCAATGTCACAACATTTATGTGCGTCCAGAGTTGCATTAATTTTTCACCAAGATCTTGTAGTGATGATGGGAGAATCGGACAACTGCGTAAAGTCTTCTCCAGCATATCCCAAAGATTCTCAGTGGGGTTAAGGTGTGGACTCTGTGGTGGCCAGTCCATGTGTGATTATGATGTCTCATGCTCCCTGAACCACTCTTTCACAATTTGAGCCCCATGAATCGTGGCATTTTCATCTTGTAATATGCCCGTGCCATCAGGAAAGAAAAAAATCCAGTGATGGAAAAACCTGGTCATTCAGTATATTCAGGTAGGCAGCTGACCTAATGTTTTGGGGACATAACATTGCTGAACCTAGACCTATTATCCATTGGATTACCTAAATCCAGATGGTGACTTTTTTTTTTTGCCCAGGCAGTACATGATTACATACAATATGCATATGTAGTTATCAGAATACAGTATTTGTCACTTTATCCAAGTTTTCACTATTAATGACATAAAGATACTATCGATATCAAGTAGGATAGATAACTGTATCTAGAACTAAGCAAAGCATTTCACAATAATGTTCCTATCATCTGACGTTATAAATAGATATACACCAGCTGACCCTTGTTATTTTCCTGTCCAGCACACTCTGGGCCGTTACTGTTGCATATAGTTTTATTTCCAGAGCTGGCCAAGAAACCTGAGCAGTAGTACATAGCATGGCCTTGGGTTTCTTGTTTTTAGGAGTTTTTTTCACTCTGATCCTGTACAGAAGATGCTATTCTATTGTCTCAGAGTCATGATGTCAAAATATAAGTTTAGGAGTTTCTCAAAGAGTTTGGAACATTTCTGTCTCAATAGTAACGGATTAACTAGTTAGATGGAGGCTATAGTACAGAGTGGATTGCTTTTTTTACTGAGGCTTTAGGTACAGAGATATACAATCTCTGTCCGTATTGAAGTGACTGTCACATTCCTCCCTTAAGATGAAATGTGCAAACATCAATAAAGACAAACCATAGGCATGCTGAAGAGGCTTCTCGCTCCTCTGAGGAATCTGTTTCTTTGTTGGTGACATGCAGAACAGAAAGCTGACAGAGGTTCAGACCCCTCACTATTCTATCCAAAACTTAAAAGAAAAGTATTGGATGGAGTTGGGCTTTAAGGAAACACCTTTAACCTGCACAAGCCAGTAGTTTACAGTAATTGCATCAAAAAAATTGATGTTTTTTTTTTAAAAGGATGTGCATTGAAAAAAATGCCTGGCTGCCATAGCAAAGCAATATGCGGACAGACTATAAATATAAATGTTTATCTTTACCCAGAAGAAAACCCAATGATATTGCAGCGTTTATATCTGGTGGATACAATAGTGTCACAAGGGGTGAACAGTGCAGTCCAGAGAAAGAGGAGATTAGTGATGGGCTCGATGTTCGAACATCGGCAGTTCATGTGTTTGGCAAACACACAAACTGTCAGGGCGTTCGGCGGGCTTCTCGCCGGCCAAGAGCCCCGCGCAAGGCACTGTGCCTTTGAGCCCTGATTGGCTAAAGCCTTGCACCTGACCACAGGAGAACTGTGAGAGCCATGATTGGGCAGCAGTCGTTTAAAAAAAAAATTCTGTTTATTTTTTTATTGTTTTATTTTTTATTTTGTCAAGTCATCGTCGTCATGGACAACGCTGGACGTCGTGATTGACGGTGGATTACATTGGTGGATCAATTTTTTCATTTTTTTTGGGTCAAAAACATGGCTTTTTTACCCCTAGGGGGAATCCAGCCCCTCCCTTGTCACGGCAGAGAGCTGTGACAGGATCGAGAGGTGAGCCAACGCCGGTATGTGTTCGCTCACTTCTCGATCTACTGAGTCAACCTGTGACAGTCTCATTGTGTTTGACCCAAAGTCTGTCACTGTCACTTTTGCTGGACAGCTTGGTCTGCATATAAAAGAGTAGAACAATATACATGAAGGCATGTGAAATAGAAGAAATGCAATACTTATATAGAATAATACACTGTCTGTCCAAAAAAAAGTCACACACTCTAATATTTTGTTGGACTGCCTTTAGCTTTGATTATGGCATGCATTCACTTTGGCATCGTTTCTATAACCTCATGCAATGTCACAACATTTATGTGCGTCCAGAGTTGCATTAATTTTTCACCAAGATCTTGTAGTGATGATGGGAGAATCGGACAACTGCGTAAAGTCTTCTCCAGCATATCCCAAAGATTCTCAGTGGGGTTAAGGTGTGGACTCTGTGGTGGCCAGTCCATGTGTGATTATGATGTCTCATGCTCCCTGAACCACTCTTTCACAATTTGAGCCCCATGAATCGTGGCATTTTCATCTTGTAATATGCCCGTGCCATCAGGAAAGAAAAAAATCCAGTGATGGAAAAACCTGGTCATTCAGTATATTCAGGTAGGCAGCTGACCTAATGTTTTGGGGACATAACATTGCTGAACCTAGACCTATTATCCATTGGATTACCTAAATCCAGATGGTGACTTTTTTTTTTTGCCCAGGCAGTACATGATTACATACAATATGCATATGTAGTTATCAGAATACAGTATTTGTCACTTTATCCAAGTTTTCACTATTAATGACATAAAGATACTATCGATATCAAGTAGGATAGATAACTGTATCTAGAACTAAGCAAAGCATTTCACAATAATGTTCCTATCATCTGACGTTATAAATAGATATACACCAGCTGACCCTTGTTATTTTCCTGTCCAGCACACTCTGGGCCGTTACTGTTGCATATAGTTTTATTTCCAGAGCTGGCCAAGAAACCTGAGCAGTAGTACATAGCATGGCCTTGGGTTTCTTGTTTTTAGGAGTTTTTTTCACTCTGATCCTGTACAGAAGATGCTATTCTATTGTCTCAGAGTCATGATGTCAAAATATAAGTTTAGGAGTTTCTCAAAGAGTTTGGAACATTTCTGTCTCAATAGTAACGGATTAACTAGTTAGATGGAGGCTATAGTACAGAGTGGATTGCTTTTTTTACTGAGGCTTTAGGTACAGAGATATACAATCTCTGTCCGTATTGAAGTGACTGTCACATTCCTCCCTTAAGATGAAATGTGCAAACATCAATAAAGACAAACCATAGG
This sequence comes from Nanorana parkeri, assembly GCF_000935625.1. Classification (NCBI taxonomy): domain Eukaryota; kingdom Metazoa; phylum Chordata; class Amphibia; order Anura; family Dicroglossidae; genus Nanorana; species Nanorana parkeri. Next base: position 696,329 of record NW_017307010.1, read on the forward strand.
CATGCTGAAGAGGCTTCTCGCTCCTCTGAGGAATCTGTTTCTTTGTTGGTGACATGCAGAACAGAAAGCTGACAGAGGTTCAGACCCCTCACTATTCTATCCAAAACTTAAAAGAAAAGTATTGGATGGAGTTGGGCTTTAAGGAAACACCTTTAACCTGCACAAGCCAGTAGTTTACAGTAATTGCATCAAAAAAATTGATGTTTTTTTTTTAAAAGGATGTGCATTGAAAAAAATGCCTGGCTGCCATAGCAAAGCAATATGCGGACAGACTATAAATATAAATGTTTATCTTTACCCAGAAGAAAACCCAATGATATTGCAGCGTTTATATCTGGTGGATACAATAGTGTCACAAGGGGTGAACAGTGCAGTCCAGAGAAAGAGGAGATTAGTGATGGGCTCGATGTTCGAACATCGGCAGTTCATGTGTTTGGCAAACACACAAACTGTCAGGGCGTTCGGCGGGCTTCTCGCCGGCCAAGAGCCCCGCGCAAGGCACTGTGCCTTTGAGCCCTGATTGGCTAAAGCCTTGCACCTGACCACAGGAGAACTGTGAGAGCCATGATTGGGCAGCAGTCGTTTAAAAAAAAAATTCTGTTTATTTTTTTATTGTTTTATTTTTTATTTTGTCAAGTCATCGTCGTCATGGACAACGCTGGACGTCGTGATTGACGGTGGATTACATTGGTGGATCAATTTTTTCATTTTTTTTGGGTCAAAAACATGGCTTTTTTACCCCTTACTCATTCACAAGGGTGGGGGGCGGGCTCGCTCACCCCCTCTCCCCCCACTTTCCTGCCCAACCAGGCCTGTGCTCAGATCTGGGTCTGGTTGGGAATTTTAGGGGTGCCCCATGTTTTTTTTGGGGTGTGGGGTTCCTTCCTCCTTAAAATTCCTAACAGGCCTTGAGGGCCTGGTATGACTTGAAGGGGGAACCCCACACACTTTTCTATTTGTTTTGTTTTTTACATGGGGTCCCTACCAAAATTCCTACCTGAGCTTAAGGGTCTGGTATGACTTTTGGGGGGAACCCCATGCCTTTTTTTAAAAATGGGGTCCCTCTTAACATTCCTACCAGACCTCTGGTATTGAGTCTGGTATTGTTTGGGAGGGGAAACCACACGCTTTAAAAAAAAAAAGGCCTTTTTGTTTTTTTTCAGTTTTGCTGCAGCAGATTCTATACATTGTAAAGTACAGAGTGGATTGCTTTTTTTACTGAGGCTTTAGGTACAGAGATATACAATCTCTGTCCGTATTGAAGTGACTGTCACATTCCTCCCTTAAGATGAAATGTGCAAACATCAATAAAGACAAACCATAGGCATGCTGAAGAGGCTTCTCGCTCCTCTGAGGAATCTGTTTCTTTGTTGGTGACATGCAGAACAGAAAGCTGACAGAGGTTCAGACCCCTCACTATTCTATCCAAAACTTAAAAGAAAAGTATTGGATGGAGTTGGGCTTTAAGGAAACACCTTTAACCTGCACAAGCCAGTAGTTTACAGTAATTGCATCAAAAAAATTGATGTTTTTTTTTTAAAAGGATGTGCATTGAAAAAAATGCCTGGCTGCCATAGCAAAGCAATATGCGGACAGACTATAAATATAAATGTTTATCTTTACCCAGAAGAAAACCCAATGATATTGCAGCGTTTATATCTGGTGGATACAATAGTGTCACAAGGGGTGAACAGTGCAGTCCAGAGAAAGAGGAGATTAGTGATGGGCTCGATGTTCGAACATCGGCAGTTCATGTGTTTGGCAAACACACAAACTGTCAGGGCGTTCGGCGGGCTTCTCGCCGGCCAAGAGCCCCGCGCAAGGCACTGTGCCTTTGAGCCCTGATTGGCTAAAGCCTTGCACCTGACCACAGGAGAACTGTGAGAGCCATGATTGGGCAGCAGTCGTTTAAAAAAAAAATTCTGTTTATTTTTTTATTGTTTTATTTTTTATTTTGTCAAGTCATCGTCGTCATGGACAACGCTGGACGTCGTGATTGACGGTGGATTACATTGGTGGATCAATTTTTTCATTTTTTTTGGGTCAAAAACATGGCTTTTTTACCCCTTACTCATTCACAAGGGTGGGGGGCGGGCTCGCTCACCCCCTCTCCCCCCACTTTCCTGCCCAACCAGGCCTGTGCTCAGATCTGGGTCTGGTTGGGAATTTTAGGGGTGCCCCATGTTTTTTTTGGGGTGTGGGGTTCCTTCCTCCTTAAAATTCCTAACAGGCCTTGAGGGCCTGGTATGACTTGAAGGGGGAACCCCACACACTTTTCTATTTGTTTTGTTTTTTACATGGGGTCCCTACCAAAATTCCTACCTGAGCTTAAGGGTCTGGTATGACTTTTGGGGGGAACCCCATGCCTTTTTTTAAAAATGGGGTCCCTCTTAACATTCCTACCAGACCTCTGGTATTGAGTCTGGTATTGTTTGGGAGGGGAAACCACACGCTTTAAAAAAAAAAAGGCCTTTTTGTTTTTTTTCAGTTTTGCTGCAGCAGATTCTATACATTGTACAGATGTGCCACTTTACAGGCAGTTTAAGGGGACCCTGCAGGCACAATATTTAAAGGAATTTTTCATTTGTATTTTTACCCTTTAAGTGATGTTAAAATCACTGCTCATTTAACCACTTGAAGTCCACGGTGTTAATCCCCCTTCCTGGCCAAGTAATTTTTTCAGTATTCAGCACTGAGGTACTTTGACATTTATTCCGTCATGCAACACTGTACTGAAATGAATTTTATACCATTTTATACCAGTGATCTGCTTCATCAGCTTCTTCTCTGTGGCTATAGCTGCCAGAGGACTGACAGGTGAATGCGGAAGTGATGTATTACACATAACTTCTGCATTCACACTACGGAGGGAGATCAGCAAGGAGGAAGATGCTGATATCCCTCCCATCTTCCTCCTGACACCATCCCGAGCCGGTCCCGGGCCACACATGGGGCAGCGGATCCCGGGATTGAAGGTGAGGGTGCAGGAGGGAAGGTGGCGGCGGGACAGCGAAGCGGCGGCACTAGGGGAGGGGGCGCACGCTGCCGATCACTTGTATGCGAAACAGCCGGTAACGGCTGTTTACAATGGATGGGTTTTTTCTGCCCGTGCGTGTGCGAGCAGAAAAAAAGCCGTCTATTTACGGCAACCAGCCAATGTGAGTTTGCCATCTGTCCGTTTTTTCCCAACAGGTGGACGGCAAGCGGTTTGAATTGATTTGATTGTATTGTAATTATAATGTCTTCCCTATATTGTAAAGCACTGTGTAAACTGTTGGAGCTATATACTGTATAATAATTAGGAGCTGCCTGACTTTAGTCTGACATTCCTGACTTGTGTACTTGTTTTTGGTTTGTGACTCAAAACTTATTGAGGCCAGATTGTAAGTTTAACAGCCAAGCAACTCACATTTAAAAAATGAGGTCCCCAAATTTCTCTTGGGAATTTAGACTTTTCAGTTGTGTTGCTCAGTTAAAGAAAATACAACACAATTTACTTATTTAAAGCCCAAATGATGCAAAGAATTTTACAGTGGGGAAGGGTTAGAGCCTCTGTTCCTGTCCCCATTAGGGAAATTTACACTCTCGTCTCTTGTCATAGTTGCACCAAAAATAAATGACAGAGGTTCTGCTTTTTACTCCTATCAAAACCTAAAAATATTTTCTGGGAATGGGATTTAATTCCTTTAGTCGTATTTATTATTTATTTAGCTGTGAGATAAAACTAGGTGGTACCTCATTATTAATCCTACCTCAAGAGTGGAAGAATACACCCCTGCTCTCTCATTTAGTTATTACATTTTTAAAGCCCAACTCCTGGCTTAATTTTGATTTATTTCTAGAAATATCCACTTTGGAGTGCAGGGCATCATAGCTGTGTCCCCTGAAGGGTCATCACATGGCGCCCTGTATTCACTGTTTAATAGTGATGCCGATGACATCATGCAAGCACCACTCTGTGCATCATTGAGAACCTCTCAGAGAAGAATCAAAGATAACCCTGAAATGTTTTCTGTCCAGATGCAGAGTAGAACTGAAAATTTCAGCTTCATTAATTTTCTGTGCATCAAATAAGGTTTTCCTCAGCAGATCAAAAAGGGAGAATGGATTTAGAAAGAAGATGAAAAATCAGCTCACCTCTCTAATATGACAAATTAACAATCCCACAGAATGTGATGCACAGCAGCACTTCCTCCTGTAGTCAAGTCCATAATATAAAATTGCCAGTACTCGTCTGTCCCCTCCTCTCTCCTCCGGCGTCCACCACCAAGATGGGCACCGGCAGGTATGAGAAGATCGCGCAGCCTCGGGACGCCCCTATCCTAGATTGTTCACTTCTGCTGCCTTCTCCAAACTCTTCACCCTTTTGTGAATAACCCTGTCTAATTCTTTTTCTTGAACAAATATGGGTTGTGAGCAATATAGGAAACAACCTTTATTATTAAACTGGATGTGTCCATTAACGTAGTAGTACAAAATGTGAATTTATTAAATTCCTTATTATTGTAAAAATACATAAAATATCATGATTGACTGATGAACACAAGTAATAATAATAATATACTTTTTCAACCCCTTAGTGACACAGCTTCAGAAAATGTTTTCATTCCTGGGGACTGGAGCAATTCGGCCATTTTTGCTATGTGTTTGTTTACCATAATTTCCATCTTCCTCATGCATTACACATATTATATACCATTTTTTAAAGGACCAAATGGGCTTTCATTTGATGTGATATATGCATACAATGTATATAAATTCTTATTTTTTATAAAAAATACAAAAAAAACCCGCATATTTTTCACAGTTTTGGCAATATTAATGTGTACATATTTAGTGTAGCTAACAGACAGTAATTTATAATACATTCTTTTATTTATAGTGTATATCATGTGTCTGGGATTTCAGTTTATTTTAGGAGTTACAGGTCACAATACAAGTAGTCACAATACAAGTAGTGAAATACAATTTTGGTGTGGAACAATTTTAGAGTGTGGTATGTTTGTCTCCTGACTTTAGTTGCCTCCTCGGCACTGTATTTTCTTATAATTTTTTTTTAAACAAACTTTTTTTTTTCAATCTTTTTTTACTTAAACTTTTTTCTTTAAAAAAAAAATGTTTTAAAACTTTATTTTTTATTTTTTAAATAGGGGGCACTAAGGGGTTATTGTTTTTATTTACAGGGGCTTTGATACTTAGTGGGTGATTTACTAACCTAAACACACGCACGCACTAGGTGTGTGTGATTTTTACACAGCAAAACGTATTTATCAACCAAAAAGTCTCTAAAAGCATATTTCCACTAATGCCATATATGGAAAAATCATGCACATGATGCATATATAATGCTGCTTCACAGTTTAGACAAAAATGGTTAGCTCATGCATTTAAATTCCTGCATTCATCAACGCAAGCAACACAACATAGAGCTAATTTACACAACATCACCTTGCAAATTCATGCAGGGCTTTGCACAACACACCTGCTGGGTGTGTACACACTACAAAGGTGTTTAGATTCCACCCATAGATCATGCTGGGAGGGAACACACTACAGAGGTGTATACATGTTTAGTGGTGTGTTTATAAGGTTAGTAAATCAACCCCTTAGTATCTCTGAGTAGAATACAGTATTCTCCACAGAGATTCTTGATCAGCTATTGCTGTGATCACCTAATCTGCTGTTGAGGGAACCATCAACAGCAGTAACTCAATGAGCGCTGGTCCCTCCATGGACCAACGCTCATTGTAACGCATGATGGAATTATGCCGTCACCGGTCATGAATAAACTTAACGATCGTGACGGTGTAATCCGGTCATCGGTCGGGGAGGGATTAAAGGCTCATTAAGCAGTGTTGACTTTAACATAACCATAAAGGCATCATGTGCCATAGCATAGCAATGCTATTTCTTTTCGTGTTTGCATACTATGGTGTGTGTGTGTGTGTGTGTGTGTGTGTGTGTATACATATAAAGCAGTTTGCAGTACTATTTTACTCTTTGGTAATTAAAATGACCACATGAGAGCAAATAATCATTATGATGTACACAATATTATCAGTATTCATTTCTTCATTTCTGAGTAAAACAAGTGTAGACTAATCTTCATTTCCTGCTCCTATAACTGAAAAATACAACCTCCTCTTGGTGAGCTGAAATTTAGGACTTAGTTTGATGATACTTCTGAAAAGACTTGGAAAGCAGGTTCTGTTTACTAGAAAATCTCTTAAGTAGTCCCATCCTTGGGTATCCTGCTTTAAAACAAGCTTTAGTTCAAATGTTGGATCCACTGTACAGTCATAAACAATTGTGTCCAGTGCCACTTGTTTATTGCTACCTTCCACATTTACGTATATAATGCAACCTCGCAGTCCACAGGGCTCATTAAGAGACAACTGCAGTGCCTTTTGGGCCACTCGTGTGGTTAATTCCTTAGGAACCAAGACTTTAGAACACTGTAGTCTGGTGCTCTTTGCTCTGTACAGGCAGTTTTCTAGCATTGTCACTAAATGACAAGTTCTCACCAAAGACAATGCATCACCAAAATTAGGTTCTGTAGATAAATGAGCCATATGTGAGCAGCCTGTAAAATAAATAAATAAAAAATTAGCAAGCATGCTAATGAAGTCAATCAAAACCAAATACATAGGATAGCAAGCAATTCAAAATATAATGATATATGAAAAAACAAACTTTTTTTAAAGTTTTGGATAGGTGAGGAAAGAGTTAGAACCTGTGTAAGGTTGCAATTGCTGTGTGTCCCCACTGGGGAAATTCTTCCTATTTGTCCTAGTAACCAATGACATCAGGACCAAAAGTGATGGAAAATCCTAAAATCTTTCATGCAAACATCATGCCAGCAAGGCCAATCAAGATGGCCAAAGATCCTAAACCTAGATCGAAGAAGCCACTGAGAAGATGTGGGCTACAGCAAGGGAGCTTGCTGATGATGCATGACTGGAGGGAATATGAGTATAGTTCTGCTCTAAAAACCGCCATGATTACCATAATAGCTTACCTCTCTTACATATGCTAATTGGAACGCACCCCAGCACTCCCAACACAATCACTAACAACAACAACAACAACAATACCAAAAGTGACACAAAACTTAAGTAAGTAAGCAAATTATGAAAAATCATCAGAAATACTTGATGCTTACCATATCCAACTACTGATGATACAGTCACAATGAGCAAACTCCTCAAAGTTATTATTACACATAAATACCACAGCATTTGGATAATAGTTTACCCCTGTTACATATGTTAATTGGAACACTCTTAGTACTCCCAACACAAAACACTAGTACTGCCTTTATAAAATTTCAGTGAAAACTGATCTGTTTCTAGAATGGAAAGCAATCTTCACTGTAAGATGCTTTATATAGGTAAATACCAAATATTTATCACTGCATCTTACAATATTACCTATTTACAAACCAGTTCTATTTTTGTCAGCTTTTTTGTATATGGCAGCCTTTCGCAACCAGGGTTCCTCTGATTCCTAGGGTTCCTTCAGATGTTGCTAGGGGTTCATTAATCTGTGATCAGTGGCAGACTGATCCCCCGACTGATGATGCCTCTGCATCGTTCTAGCACCAATGTCACATGGCAAAGCCACCAGCTCGGCAGCAGTGGAGCCTCTACTCTTTTCTCTTAGGAAAATAGCCTCTGACAGCAACGATGTTATTAGTTGTCTATAAGGTTTCCCTTTTCCCACTGACCACCAATCTAAGAGATCCCTTTTGCTACTGACCACCAATCTAAGGGGTCCCTTTTCCCACTGGCCATCAACCTATGAAGGGAACAACAATTTTCATATTATTGTCATTAGTATTACTAAAAATAAGTTTATCGCACTGGGTAGGGAAGGGAGGATTACAAAAATTATCCACTGTAACTGTGAAAAATGCTAAGTATGCCAAATTCTTTATGCTTATAATATCTACAACTTACTAAGGATGCTAGTACATATAATGATTTTTATTAAGAGGAGGCTTTATTGGTATCCATGTGCTGGCTTCATATACACAGTATATGCCAGAGAGTGTACAGTCCTAAAGAAAAGTCATTAACAGGGACAATGCAAAATTAAAGCTGAACTCCCAGCAAGAGTTGTAGATCCAAATTATTGCAGATCTGTATTGTTTAACACATCATTAATGTATTTTTTTTGTTACAATAATTTTTTAACTTGTTTGATAGAAGGTACAACAACACAGTACAGTAACACCTTAATCCTTAGTCCTTAATGACTGGTAGGATCCCCAGTGATTGGCGGAGGGCTACGGTAGTCCCAATATTCAAAAAGGGGGCAAGGTGCCAACCTGGGAACTATAGGCCGGTCAGTCTAACATCGGTAGTTTGTAAGGTTACATTCAGAATTGGCACGGGTAACTGCGATTGTCCATGTTAAGACGAATGGTAAGGCTTAGTGTGGCCCGCCTAAATCAGGCATTTGAACAAGGACAGGTGCAGGAGGGCCCAGTCAGCTTAAGATAACAACCCATGAGTGGTCATCTGGTACAGTAGTTGATAACATTGCTACTAGGGCCTGTGTGAGTCATAGAGAGAGAATGGAAATAGATATAAAAGGAAATGAGAGAGGAAATAAGAGAAAGGAGGGATGTGGAGATGGGAGGGTAGGTGAACCTGGCATGGTGTTGACCTGTGAAAAGGGTGTTCTGTAGGACTTTAAACTGCAAGTAATGTTGAATTGAAGTCAGGGGGTATGTAGTTAGTTATCCAGGGTGTCCAAACCTTATGGAATTTATGCATAGTATCATGTAGTATTACTAAAAGTTTTAAATTTACCAGGACATTTTCCGATTACCTTATTGTACAGCTGGGATTTTGTCGACTTCCATGCCTTTGCTAAAGTCTGTTTTGCAGCTGTTAAGCTAAAAGTCATACATTTAAACTGAGAGCCTGTACAACCCTCAGACTTCAGATTCAGTAAGGTTTCCCAAGGATTTTTCTGGTGACTTTTCTCTAGTGCCATGTATACCATTTGGTAAACACCTATTTAGTAACGTCTGATATTCAGGCATCCCCATAAAGTGTGCAGAATCATAATAGTCTCAGAGCATCCTCAAAACAGCAGGGAGAGGTCCCAGGTCCGAATTTAACTATTCTCTGGGGCACCATATACCAATGCATAAGAACCTTATAAATGTGTTTTTGTTAAATGCAAGTAGTCTATGTACCTGTATTTGACTTTTGCAGTCTGCTATACAGTAGACCTCAGACTGGGAGAGGAAGAAGCAGCACCTCTATTGGTGTACAATTTGTTGTATCAGTAGGAGCAGAGCCTGGGTGAAAGTGATGTGCTGTAACTGGATTATGCACCATATATGCACTTATACATATCCACTGGTTGGCCAAAAAGATTTAGGGCAGTTTTATGATCTGGGGTTGCTTCAGTTGGTCAGGTCTAGGATCTGAAATTGTATGTGCCCAAAAAGTTCAGCTGCCTACCTGACTATACTGAGAGACCAGGTTTTTCTATCAATGGATTTTTTCTTCCATGTGGCACAGGCTTATTCCAAGATGACAATGCCAGGATTTATCGGGCTAAAATTGTGAAAGAGTGGTTAAGGGAGCATATGACATCATTTTACACATGGACTGGCCACCACAGAGTCCAGACTTTAACCCCACTGAGAATCTTTGGGATGTGCAGGAGTAGACTTTACAGGTCTGACTCTCCCATCATCACTACAAGATTTTGGTGAAAAATTAATGCAACTCTGGATGGACATAAATGTTGGGACATTGCATAAGCTTTTAGAAATTATGCCATGGTGAATGTGTGCTGTAATCAAAGCTAAAGGCGGTCCATTGAAATATTAGAGAGTGTGAAATTTTAGTTTTTGCCAGGCAGTATATATTTTCTTAATACAAATTGAAAAAGAGAACAAAGTACCTGCGACTACATCTGTTTGGGGTTAGTAGAGGATGAGTTTAGAAAATACTGGTTGCTGATAGTTATTTTCAAAGGCAAGTGATAATCCCATCTTCCATTTTATGACCTTTATGCCTGGAAAATAAAGCTAGCTGTCTCTAAAGAGATTTACAGCAAATGTTTTGGCAACATCCCTAGAGAAAAATTCAGCACGTAAGAGTCTTTCCAACATTTTTTCAGTAGAGTAAGATGGTATGTGTTGGGTTTGCTTTTACTACAAACACTGTTAGGAGAGTTGCAAGACTGCAATAAAACAGTTCACACATTAGACAGTTTGGCTCAGTACATGGGTAGCTGTAGACAAGTCTTGGACAGCTAATAGATTATATTATTAGAGGGTCCTGTCAAGATAGAAATGTGAGAGCTGTGACTGCTGATTTGTTTTTGAAGGTGCACATTCTGGGGGATCCTTATCCTTGCTTTACTACCTATGAAGTCCCTGACCCCTAAAGGAATATGCAGCATTTGGACACCTGATACAGATATACTTTTTTTCTTGGTCAATGACTTCATGAAGCTAAATAAACAGTTCAGATACACATACGTTTACGTTTTACCTGCCAAAGAGTTTGTAATTCTGGCCAGCCATTCTTGTGATGCTCACACCTCTGCTAGTAAGGACGATCACTCTATATCATCCTGATTTAGCATTACTACTTCCTCAGTCAGCATCTTGCTCATTGGACAGAGGTGAGGAAGCTGGTTCAGTATCGATTGGCATGCTGAAGTCAGAGAGGTGACATAGGGGGCATTGATGCTGAACTAGATACAATGTAACTTTTTGCTGTGCAGTGTAGCAGATGTGCATAAACCACAATACTGAAACAACAGGATTATACACATTTCCAGCAGGTAAAACAGTAAACTTGTAAACAGTACATTCCAATGTGTAATGAGCTGTTTACCTTCAGTTCTGCTTTAAAGCTCCAGTCATTTACAGACAAAAATAGCAAGATAAAATGAATCGCCCCATAAACGCTAAAACAACAAAACCAACTTTTGCTGTAATATTCAGCTTCAATTTACGCCGCGGTTCTTTTTTCTGCCACTAGATGTCATCAGTCTGATGGCCAACGTAATTCAACCCACATCCTCTGAACCCCGGACATGCAGGACCTGCCTCAGTGAAGGAGAAACAGAGCAGGGATGAGCTCTCTTCTCTGTCAATCTGCTGTCTCCTGCTATCACTGTTCTTCTTGTCAGCACATGAACTGATTGTCTCTTTGTGCTGCTACTCCTTTTCACACTCCAACACTTCTGTACAGGGACTTCATGTCAAATTCAGGTATGTACACTTTTTGTATAATGATTACAGAGCTGCATTAATGTGTGTTTCTTTTATATGTACCTAGGAGTTCAGCTTTAACCTAAACATTAGTATGACTTATCAGCTGTGTCAACGAGCTTTGATATCCAACCAGAACTGCTTCTCTGAGTTTTCTCCTCTTCAAGCCAATGGGTATGCAAAAGCAGCGTGTAGCATGTTAATACAGCTTAGTGGAGGTCAAATGCAAGTTGAAGGGGGCCATCTCCGGGTCAAATGCACCTGTCTATGAACTGTGAATGACCTCAGAAGCACACCAAACTGTTGTAAAAAGCAGGCTGAATGCACGTGAAAGCAAGCTGTATTTGCCTATTGACACTGGCCCTAACACTTAACAGCTAGCTTTTCCATTGGCCCATCACCCTTAAAGGGTCAGTCCACCACAAAGAGATATTTTAATTTACATTCCTCCTCTGGCTTCCTAAATGCAAGCTGACAGAGTCACAGACAGAGTTCTTTTTAATGACAATTGTTTGAATAATCCATGCTGTAAATAGGCAGGGTAGCAGATTAAACACATACAGGGCTGAATGAGTCACAGTCACAGAGTGTTGCATGTCTGGATTTCCTGTCTTGAGTGGCCCAGCATGCAGTGCAGGCACTGTGTCCTGGGAGCACCCTGTATAAAATATTTGCTTGTAAAAAAAAAAAACTATTTTATACGACTAATATATAAATATAAAAAAATGTTAATCAACTGTTAAACTTTAGAATAAAATAATGCAAAATTGACCAAAAAACATTTTATTATTCTATGGGTAACCTGACTCTTAGACTTAACCTCATCCTTAACATATTTATTTAGCAGGGATTGGGACATTCACCAAGCATTCACAGCAGGTAGATTTTCCTGTTAAATGTGTTAAAATATACTTTGAATGATTCACCACCAGTGACTGCCACGAGTGGCCATCATATAGTCTTAACAGAATTCCCAGAGGTTCTGTCAGAGGTGATGTCAGAATGAGGGGCAGGCTGAGACCTGTTGGCTGAGCAGTGAAAAGCATCTGATTACTGGTTGTTTGTGGCACTTTACGGGCTCTATGGTTCCTTTAAAAAGTCGTGGACCTAATTCATGAAGGCCTTGTGGCACATTAAACAGATTCGGGTAGTTCTTATTTGCACCACTTTCACAATGTGCCAATATGCCTGCGAGCAATTTGGAAAGAATTAGTGCCAGTTCTTAGTTTAGGAAACAAAGTAATTTATGTGGAACTACACCCTCTTATCCTTTACAGCCAAAGAAGTTTCCATCTTAGCCTCTATTTGGATTGCAGTTGCCATGGTACTGCACATGTGATCAGCTATGGGACCGGCCATTTGGGGCTTGAAAGTTCAGCTGCGAGCTGAAATAAGCACATTGGCAACTTTGACAGTTTCCATGTCTTAAAAGTAACTGATTTGGGAGAAAGTTAAATTGGTGGGTAATATTCCGCTTTCAGACCAACTCTATGTTGATGTACAGGCCAGATTACTCATATTTGGGCTGTGTAGTAAAGAGCAGGACATGTTTGCGTGGGCCATGCTGCTACCTGTTACTGGATGCTTTCTCAGTTCACCTGCAGCATTGTCAGCCTTTCCTACACATGCCTAGCTTGGTCCAAAAGTAGTCAACCCAGAGCACAATGCAATGGCACATTCTGCTGCAGTCACCACAGTAAAATTGTGATGTTCAGCTGCTGCTGGACCGTACACACATTTGCAGGAAGTGAATAAAAAGAGTCTACACCGGGGGTAGTCATATTCCTGCCCTCTAGTTGTGTTGAAATTATTAATCCCATGATGCATCTGCCTCTGGAAGTTATGCATGTTGCTGTCAAGGTCTTGCAATGCCTTATGGGATTTGTAGTATCACCACACCTGGTGAGTTGAAGCTTTTCTATTCCTGGTCTTCAGCATGTGCACAGGGCAGGGATAGAAAACATATACAACGTAAGGGGAATACTGTATTTTTGGATCAAAAATTAATGCAATCCTGTTAACTTCCTGTGCTCTACACAACTAATTGGGGGAAGTTTATAAAGCAGTATATGTGATATTTACCCCAAATCACTGCAAAATCAATGCCTTACTTTTTGAATAAATTAAAAGTGTTTTATAAGGCCTTATTCACAGTGGTGATTTAGGGCCAATAATGGATTCCTATGACAAGAAACAGCAGAGTCTACCAGCTGGAATCACAGCCTGTACAAAGCAATGACAAGTTGACAGGAGCCACAGTTGTCCTCTGCTATTCTTTGCATACACATACCCAGCAAGGTGCCTGTGGCTATGGACAGATGACCATCACTAGACACAATCTGTTTGCATCCAGGGTCAGACATATGTCTCTAGCTACAGGTAACCACTGGATTTGCAGATACAGGTGTATGTGGTGGACAGCACCACAGGGAAATAACAAAGGTATACTCACCTGATCCTCAGAGCTGGCTGTGACAGTGCTCACTCCTGCCCGTCTACTCCTTTGCCACAGCAATGGTATGTCCTTCGGAATCCTCACGTCCTATACCCAGTGTATAGAACATGATAATTTATGGGACCTCAGACCACTACAGTGGATAGGGAGAGAGGCTCCAGGGACAGATCTAAAAGCAAGTTGTCTCTGAGGATCGGGTGAGTTCAACTTTTTTATTTTCCTCCTGGACACAAATGAGTAGTTAACCTTTGCAGTGCACTGCAAGGGTTAATTTTAATTTCCCCACGGAGTTCTTTAAATCACCAGTGTTAATGAAGCCTAAAGGTCAAGAGTGGGCAGGATCATGGAGTGTCTTCAGTTCATCACAATTGTTATTTTTAAAGTAAAGGTACAGTTTTTAACTCTGAATATGTGCTCATTGACAATTAACTATTCTTTCCCTTTAAAAGTTTACAATTCTAATATTACTGTTACTGTATTCTTCCCATATTTCAGGAAGGCTGATTTCCCCAGCTCCTTCAGTTCTGTCGTTCTCAATGTTGCTTGGTGAATTTGTTTGTGAACATCGTTGTTCTTTTCTCAAAATTCTAATTAAGTTACATCTAAGCTACAGGGAATTATTCAGCTGCAGTACTTTGCAAACTTCCCACTGAAACTTTATACAAAACATATTTAGAAAACAAATCTGGCAGAATTGCCTTCAACTGTTTCCAAGCTCATCGGTAACATTTCAGTGTTATGAATTATCTTAATAAAACAACTAGAAGTTGCTCAAACTATATATACATTTCAGTGAGTGCTCCCTTTGTGAAGCTAAAACAACACTTATTTTTCTCAAATTTGATTGCTAGACTAGTCAATCCACGGATCCAGCATTTGTCACATATTGGACCAAGTTATGGTTTCTCCAATTGCTTTTCTGTTTTGTTATGGTCTCTTGTTGCAGAAGGCTCCATATACCAAATGGAACATATGTGCTAATATTGCTGACTTCTTGAAAATGTTAGTTGCCTGACTGTCATGCTGCAACTCTGGCTTCAGTTATCTGAGTCAATGACCTAGAACAAATACTGTATTTTCCCGTGTATAAGACTATACTTTTTCTTAAAAATATTTACCTAAAATGGAGGGGCGTCTTATACACGGGGGGCCAAGAGGAGAACCGCGGTTGCGAAACTGCTGATACCTCTGCAAACTAGCCTCACGAGTGAAACTTCCGATTGCAGAGACAAGCTAAAAGGTTTCCTCCAATCATGAGCCTTATGTACCCGACGTCAGCTGATGCTGTGGAGAGCGTATAGCCAGTGCCCAGATGCAACAAGGAGCCCATAAAAATTTCAGAAAACAAAAAAAATACCGGTAAATACCGGTACCAGTAAGCGGCTGTCTTACTCTGCAAAATTTAAACTGGGTGTAATCAATTATGCAAAAAAGCATGCAAAATATTGATTTCTAAATTTTGGGTAAGAAAAGTGGGGGGCATTCTATACATGGGGGCGTCTTATAGACGGAAAAATACGGTAGGCAGCTCGGAAATTGTGACTTCACTGGTTGCAGACTTGTTCTGGTTTAGCAACCCAGTAAATAGTGAGGCCATTTTCACAAGGGGTTTAGCAATATGATATTTTGTATTTCTTGCATGATAGGTTTTCTTTAGCTTCTGTTTAATGTCTGAATGCAGTTTGCCAATTCACTGCACTAGAGAAACTTGGGCATACATTTGTGTATAGTAAAAAACCTATTTTGTGTGCTTTCCTGCCACCATACGTATGCATTTTGGAGCTATGTTTCTTTTGTAAAAATGTAAATGAGAAACCAAGATATTCTGAAAGTGAAAAGTATAAGTCTGTTGGAAAAGCAGATTTTTTATCTAGATCAACAAAAGAACCACATGCGCAGTGAACAGGGGACAGGTGCCTTACAGTACACCTAACGTCTTACATGTGACAGTCTAAGGACATCTGGGAGGGTTTCAGCAACAGAAGATGTCCATCCAGACATGGGCAGAACTAGGTGTGATCAGGGGCTGAATGACAAGCTACAGGCTTGTAAATAGGCAGTGACAATGCTAATAGCTACGTCCCCTGCAAAGTTTTCTCATCCCATTGTAGTGAAAGCTGGATCAGCCTACATGAGAGTGGCAACTCTGCTTTAAATTCAGCAACAGTGCAGCATCATTGCCATACAATTAGAGAAAGCTGCATTAGGTGGAGTTCACACATAATTGTAGGACTTTGCAAGGGGGACTAAGAGAGTACAGATGCACTTATAATTAAGTGCTGCCACACATATTTTTTAATGGGAGACCATAGTTCTATTTTAAGTATACCTGCATTACACTAACCATAGCAAAAAATATGCTACAATGTGGTGTTACAGACAACCACTGGGTAGACAATGATACTTTAGGGCCCTGGTTCTCAACTGGTGAGTTGTGACCCAAAAGTGGGTCACTGAATGCCTTCCACTTTTTTAGGTGAGAGGCTTCTCAGCCTCCCCGTAGCGCAGCAATGTTGGTTCTCACGCTGGGCAGCCATTTAGAATATGCTGCCTGGCATTGAGTGTCAACTTGAGGTGGGGTGGGGTGGGCTGGAGCTATGGCCGTGAGGGAGTATGCTTGCATTGCTTACAGCTCCCTCGCATGTCCTGTACTGGTGCCTGGACCATAGTGACGTCACATTCTATGGGAGCATGGGAGCTGTACAAGCAATGCACATATGGATGGAGCTTCTGTCACAGCACATCAGCCCACACTGGACCCCGGGCTGAGGAGCCACTCCACTTCTCAAAGGGTAAGGGAGACTGGGTGGATCTTAAATAAAAGAATATATATATAATATTTTTTTTTTTTGGAGTGTGTATGAGATTGTGTCTGTGGTTGTGTGGGTCTGTTAGTGTTTTTGAGGGTCTGTTTACACTAGTACAGTGTGTTAACCGAACAGTCCTGTGCAATTAACGCACTGTATCATGCAATCACACCTACCATGCGTCCTGGTGTGCAAGGTGCATTGCGTTGTGTTGCCATTCATTTGAATGGCACCCCAAATGCACCTCCTGCCTACAGTTCAATCGCCCCGCACCGGAACGCACGGCACCACAATGCCGTGCGTTCCATTGCAGTGTGACTTCGGTCGTGACTTAATGACCAAGGAAAAAGGTGGGTACTGAGGTTACACAGGTTGAGAACCACTGCTTTAGGGATTCTGAGGCAGATGCTTTGTCAAAAAAAAAAAAAGATTGGAAAACCTATTGGTAGCATTATTTAATTATTTTATAACATTTGGTACAATGATTAGGCAGACTGTTGTTAATCCAATAGACACTTCTGCATTATTAACTGCCTTAGCTTGTCACATACTAAAACAATAAGTAATAAAAGATAAGTAAGCCCAAACACATTAAACCATTAACAGTTTTTCTTTTTAAGTGGAAATAACTGTGGAAATGAAGTGGAAATACATCTCCAGACTATAGCACCTTATCCTTATGACAAAACAGGTGCCGACGTGCATTAGTGTGTGCATAGCCTCATTTGCTGAATTGTCTTTCAGTCTGTACTCCTGTGACCCCCTGATCCTGAAATTGTGCCTGAACTTCATTGCTGACTGGGCTTCCATTTGACCAGCTGTCGGATTTACCTCTGTTACCAACCTCAGCATGGACTTCTGACCAAGTTTCTGCTCACTGAGCCGCCTTTGCTACCTGCATGTTGCCAATCTTTGCTTGTCTCCAACCTCGATCCTGCTTTTGATTTGGTGCTTCACTCCTTCTCTGTTAATCGACCCCGGTTTGTGACCTGACTCCACTCATACTTAGTGTATCCTTGGCACATTGCCAGCTGTACTACTGCACGTCCGATAGCAGTACTCCTGAGTTCCAGTCACCAGTTCCTGCACCTAGGCACTTGTGCTCTTCCTTCGCCCTTGCAAGTCCTGCTCCAGCTTCCAGGGGTGCTCGGATGGGAGTGTGCATGAGGCCACCCTCATCATCTTGGGCTCCTCATACAGGCACAGGACAGTACTATAATAAATATTGAGGCATATTCTTGTTGGCCAGTTGAACAGATGTCAGCCAGTGTAGCACATCAGAAGAATTTAATACTGCTAGGGTCAAACCTCAAATAGGCTTTTGTTCTGGGGATCTGTAGCATTTTTTACACCTGTGTGCTCAGCTAATATTCCCATTGGATAAGATTGGTGCAGGGAATGCTTGCTGGGTGTACACATTTAGTATGTACATACTGTATATAGCATATGAGTATATACCTATGTGCAAGTGATAACACAGCGCTAAAGGTGGATTCCGTAAGACAATAAGCACACTAACTCAACTACGATTATGGAATTTTGCTGCGTTATCTGAAACTACAACATTTTAAAAGACCATACATTAAATGCTCCTCTTTTAAGTGACAAAATATGAATGAACTGTTACTTTAAGTGAGCGCCATTGCTCATCTGCAGCACTCCCAAGCTTCTGTTATGCTTATCTGCCTATTGAAATATGTTGACTGTTATCCATTAGACTACTTTTAATATACAGGATATAATGCTATTTTCTGCATCATGCAATTCGTTTATACTGCATTAACTTTATGTTTGTCAAAAACCTGAATTATCCATATTCTGATTTCACATGTAAAGGATTCACAGAAGAATATTTAAGTCGGATAGGTAATGGTACAGCATTTGAAGATGTAAATTATGCTGGCTTGAAGTGCAAACAGTGTCCCTGCCCCTGACATATAGCACCAGATGTATACTTTGCAACTCTTTCCAGTGTTGCAGCAAGTGTCTAGAGCTAACCAGGCTCAATACAGAGATTTGTTCATCATCTGGTCCTTACAGTATATCCCTGAAAATGACATGCATGTAAGCTCATTTGAGAAAAAAATATAATCCTTATTTAGCAATCTGGTATTTCATTTTTTTTATATTGCATAAGGGGTGGACAAATTAAAATTATTAAAGGAGCCAGTTTGTCCAATCCAGGAGCCAGCAGGATTTTTTTTTTTTAGGATCCAGCTCCATTGACAACTGCTAGAGAAAACCTCAAAAGTTAGGAGCCAGCTGTAAAGTTTAAAGATCATTGGCAACCTGGCTCCTGGGTTTATCCAGCACTCATCCTTATTTAACAATCTGGTATTTGATTTTTTTAATATTGTATAACACAGGGGTGGACAAATTAAAATGTAATTCAGGAGCCAGTCTGCCCAATCCAGGAGTCAGCAGGAGCAACCTGGCACCTGGGTTTGTCCAGCACTCATCCTTATTTAACAACTTGGTATTTGATTTCTTTATACTGTATAACATAGGGGTGGACAAATTAAAACTGAATTCAGGAGCCAGTCTGTCCAATCTAGGAGCCTGCAGGATTATTTTTAGGATCCAGCTCCATAGACAACTGCTAGAGATCTCAAAAGTTAGGAGCCAGCTGTAAATGTTAAAAAGCATTGACAATCTGGTTCCTGGGTTTGTCCAGCACTCATATAACACTTTATTATAGTTGCTATTGCCAAAACTATTGCCAAAGCTACAGCTCCATTGACAACTGCTAGAGATCTCAAAAGTTAGGAGCCAGGTGTTAATTTTAAAAAGCATTGACAATCTGGTTCATGGGTTTGTCCAGCACTCATATAACACTTTATTATAGTTGCTATTGCCAAAACTTAGATTTGTTTGATTATATATTTTTGCAGGTAGTCACTGGAAAGAATAAATGAGAGCGATAAAGCCCTGCCACTTTTACTAGATGAATAATATTACATACAACATTCCCAACTACTGTATAATATAAATTCATAGCAGTAGTGATATTCAAGCAATCAGAAAATCAGAATGGTTTGTTCAAATATAAGTATTTGGTGTAAATGTCCTTTTGCTATTTTAAATGTGAAGTTTAAAAAAAAAAAAATCTTAATCATCACATTGGCATTGTAAGAGTTATCATACCCACCTTGTGATAGCAGTGCGTTGTGGCAGTCTGCAGAGCTTGGGAATAGTCTTAAATATTTGAAATGAATAGTGTTCAAATCTCCAGACTGAAATGTTATCTTCTGTATAACCTCTGTAGTATTTGTATCCAGGCTAGAGAATATCAGCAGTTAAGTGAAAACACCATCTCAGCTCGGTGCTCCATGACAGACACTTTTAACTGCAAAGGGTGCCTGTGCGGGCTTCTCTTTACTTGACAGCACTTATTTTTCCATGAAGCAGATGGCTGGTTTCCCTGAAAGTAAGGATGTGCTATCATCTCATATAACCAAGATATTGAAACAAAACACCGCAAGTCTTGACAAAGTGCAACGTCACAAGTATACAGGGGATGGTAGTCCAAAAGTCAGCATTTTGGACTGAAATGACAGAACATCTTCCACAGATTCTAAGCTGTGGAAGAATCTTAAGAAAAATATTAGGTGGAAGCATTACGTTCCCATGGAAAATAAGTCTAAACCCGATCCACGCTCTCACATCTGCTTTCTTCACTCATGTCTACTAAATATAGAGCAGCTGCAGGCTGGATAAATGATTGAAACCTAATATCCTTGCATTGTAAATCAGCTGCCCCATGTTACTGCTTTCCAGGACAGAGAACCCCTGTTTGTGCACTTACATTGCATAAAAACCTCAGCTGGAGCATAGTTATATAGTCAGGTTAAAAAAAAGACACAAATCCATTAAGTTCCACCGATAGAAAATAAATTATGAATAAAATTATATACCCCCCCAAATACAGAAGCTCACAACTGACCCAGACACTCTGTAACTACTCTGCTTCTCAGACTACAGACCATAACTCTAGGGGGTGTATTTATAACCAATTTGCAGAGCCATTTGCCCTATGTATCTCACTGAACGTTTGTTCTGTGTGAATAGATGCAAAAACAAAATTTGTAAGATATATTTTCTTTTTGGGTCAAATGTATGTAATATAATACTGCATTTTGGCCACTTGATGAAACTGAGGAATATAGCAAATAAGTATTTATTTCCTATGCTCCTTAGATCCATCATGTGGCCATAAGTATTTATTTCCTATGCTCCTTAGATCCATTATGTGGCCATAAGTATTTATTTCCTATGCTCCTTAGATCCATCATGTGGCCATAAGTATTTATTTTCTTATGCTCTTTAGATCCATCTTGTGTCCATAAGTATTTATTTTCTTATGCTCTTTAGATCCATCTTGTGGCCATAAATATTTATTTCCTATGCTCCTTAGATGCAATTTGTGGCCATAAGTATTTATTTTCTTATGCTCCTTAGGTCCATCTTGTGGCCATAAGTATTTATTTTCTTATGCTCCTTAGATCCATTTTATTTCCTATGCTCCTTAGATCAATCTAGTAGCCATAATGCAGTATTACATTACATACATTTGAACACCGGGGGGAATTTATCAAAACTGGAGCAGACAAAATCTGGGACAGCTGCGCTTGGCAACCATTCCGTTTCTCTCTTCAGTTTGCTCAGTTAAGATTTGAAAATGAGAGATAGAAGCTGATTGGTTGCCATGCGCAGCTGCTCCAGATTTTGTCTGCTCCAGTTTTGATGAAATCCCTTCATTGTGTTTCTATAAGCTGAAATCCAGGTCAGGGCTTATTCACACCAGTGCAATCAAGTGTGGTGCATTCAACGTACGTTATGTCACACACGTTGATTGTAGAGCTGGCCACAAGTGTTACAACCTTTCTAATAATTTTATTATTTTTTTGTTAGACATTCCCCTTGGTTGTTACTTTTTAACACACATTTAGTTTATACATGGGTATATTAGTCACTCTGTAATTGTAACATGTAGTTCTGGAGGATTGACTATTATAACATTTTTCTTAGTCTATTAAATACATTAGGTTACTAGTGGAATGTGAAATACGTAACATGCATCAACCCATATAAAGCACTTAGGCCTCGTTCACACCATCCTCAGTGCATTCCGGGCCAATTGTGGCCAGAACGCACTGGATCGCACTGCGGCCGGCTCAGTATGTTGTGGGGCAGGAGGGGGGTCTGGTCTGAAAAAATAGTGCTTGCAGCATTTTTTCTAACCGGTCCACATGCATTGATGTGCCTAGCATTCCTGTGCGGCCGATCGCATTGTGGCCGCAGGGCATGGCTGCAGTGCCATTCACTTCAATGCACCACCATGCCCCACCCCACAACATATTGAGCCGGCCACAATGCGATCCAGTGCGTTGATGATGGTGTGAACGAGGCTTCAGAGGGATTTATTACTTAGAAATTTACTGCAATTACTGATAAAACAAAATCTGATTTGTTAAATGGTTAACCAGAGAAGAAAATAGACTCAATTCAGTTAGCAATGACAATAGTAATTTGCCATAACAACTGTTATTTACAGCAGTAAGGGCCAATGAAAGCGGAAATGAGCTGTTGTGTATCTGAAAATAATTGGTTCTGGTAACTGTATGGGGGTTAAAGTAGTATTAAACTATCAAGCTTTTTTTTCAATAACTAATCCAGACCAAAATAAATATACATTGCCAGCAAAGTATTTCTTTACATTTTTGCCCAAGCACTTACAGTCATCCTGTTTTAAAACAGGTGGCTCCAACTTTCTCAGCTTTGCTTCTCTGAACGTCTGGCCCAGTACAAGATCACAAAGGACAGCACAATCGCCAGCAGATGTCCATTTACTAGCTTGGAAAAAAGAGGAAGGAGGAGCAGAAGGGAGGGAAGTTTCTTGTCTTGCTGTGTCTGTGTGTTTGAGGAGACACACACACACCGCTTAATAGCACACACAAAGGTGGCTCCATAGGACCTTGAAAGGGAAAGGAGACACCCTAAAACAGGATATCAGAACCAGTACTCAGGGAACCAGCTGATTCTACAGGAATCTAAAACTTTTAGACATCAAGGAGCAGTATCCATTGTAAGTGATTTCATCAGTATTTGAAACGGCTTAAAAACCTTCTGACTTTCATATCACTTTAATAACTGTAATAATTTCTGTCCAACCACTGTTCCTTTGATATTAGCACCCTGTTAATGAAAGGAATATATTCTGGAAAGGCATAAACATGGAAGCTTTATTGAGATCAATGTTTCAGTTGGGTACTTCCTATCTTTCTCAAGGCCATGTTACGAAAGGTCTCAGTGGCAATGAACCTTACATATGCAGACATCCCAACTCTCCCGGACGCTCCGGGAGTCTCCCGCTATTAGATAGCCGCCCTGGAGAGCTACACTTTCTCCCGGAAAGGTTTTCTCTGCTCGATCGAGCAGAGTAAACCTTTCCCTGCCGGCCGCCGTCAGTCAGAAAAAAAAGAAAAAAACAGCAAAGGAATGCATAGCTAATTTCCTATTGGCTATTTCACTTTGCAATAGCCAATAGCAAACTAGCTATTTCACATGCCCACTGCTGCTGTCAATCAGCAGAGGGGGACATGAAGTTCTCCATCAGGTCCTCTTCTAGGGATTGACAGCAGCAGAGGGCGGGTGCAATAGCTAGTTTTCTATTGGCTATTGCAAAGTGAAATAGCCAATAGGAATCTAGCTATGCATGCCTATGCTGGCTTTTTTTTTGTTTTTTTGTTATTCTGATGGCAGCAGCTATCAGAATACTAAAAGAAAAACAACCTGCAGATGGCAAATAAGCTTTTGCTTCCTGTGCTATCTGCCATCATTTCAGGGGGGTGCCCCCCCCCCCCCTGCGGATTGGGGGGGGGGGTAGAGGGCACCTCCCTGAAATGAGAAGGGCACCTCCCTGAAACTGCTTTCTTCAGGTTGGGATACCTGCATATGTATTAATGCGTTATTTGGATAAAAGTGTCATGTCTTTAAATTCAATATGGAAGATCTCTAGGAAAACTTTTTATTAACCCTTGCAATGGGGTTACCCCTGAAATGCAAGTATTAAGGTCTGGGCGCTTTTTACCTTAATGCATTCTCTGCATTAGGGTAAAAACGGCCCAGCACCTTTTTTCTCCCCCAGTCCCCCCCCCCCCCATTCCACCCCACACTTACCTGTCAGCTTTGCTTGTCCCCGTCACTGTTCCTGGAATCGATCCTCTGTTCCCCGAACTTCCTGGTTGCGGGGGGAGGATACTGATGGCAAAGGAGCCGTAGGCTCCTTCTTCCATCAATCAAACTGTTGGGTGGAGAGGAGGGGGCGTGGCCTGCCACAGGGCTGTGTGCGTCCATATACACTGCGGGCACTAGCGTGGACGGGTGCCTCCATTAGCCGATGGAGGCACGCGTGAAGGGGGCGAGGGGAAGATTGCTGTGGGGACCCACTAGAAAATTAGGATTTAAAACCTTTAAAGAAAAACGGCAGCAGCCTCAAGCAAAGGTGGGTCTCCTTGTAGGAAATATTTTTTTAAAAATGAGGCTTTAATATCACTTTAAGTGCTTGTTTGTATCTAGGGACAAAAATAACAAAGTTATACTCACCTGAAGCTCCATCCAGCCTCTCTCCCCCTCCCTGCAGCATTGGAATCTTCATCAGTGTCCTCACGTCTGTACACTGTGTAGAGATGTTGATTATTTACAGCACCTTAGACTTCTGCAGAGGAGGGGGAAAGGTACTGGACAAGTCTAAGAAAAAGCCAGCTCGGGGCTTCGGGTGAATATAACTTTTTTCATCTAGACACAAACGAGTAGTTAACACTTGCAGTGATGGGGTAACCCCACTGCAAGGGTTAATTTTAAAAAAATTCCTGGAGGTCTTCTTTGACTTTCTTGTTTAATAATTTGATCTGACTTAGGGACTATGGATTTGATTAATTTATCCTTTTGAAATAATTCTATTAATAGGGAGTTAATTTGGTGGATGTTTTACTACATGATCAAGTCTACTTTTTAAATATTCAGTTTTTTCAGCACAGACGTAAGATTTCATACTTTTCCAGTGGGTCTTCAATATGTGCTGTTTCCTGGGCATCCCCAGATGACTGCTTACTAACAGCTGTCCAGATTTATGTTATTTATGACTTGAACAGTACAGTACCAGCCACAGTAATATAATCTGCCTGTCACTTGACTTCTTGTGATTAGTGTGACTGATCCGCTGCATGTGTGATTTGTTTGCCATCATCAGTTGAAGAATGCTTGTGACATTATAAACCGTAGGAGTAAATACATGAATGGAGAGATGTAAAAGGCCACCAATATTTATTTTCCAGGAATATCTTTCATTTCAGCATTTCTGATTACTCAAGAAGTGTATGTCAAGCCAAACTATTATCTATATGTTGTAGTTTTCCATACACACAACCACACATATGCTGTGCACACATAACACACATAACCAAACATAACCACATACACACATAACCACTACATAAACACGTTTATGTTTAAAAAAACAAACCAAAATTACAGAGAGTGAGAGAAGGAACCTACATTTCCGAAAGTCTTTGCTTTTCTGAATACACTGGAACTAAAGTGTGGGAGTAAACACTTGTGCGCCCCTCCACCAACGAAAGGCTCACTGCAGCTCATCCTGCAAGGCCAAAAACCACATGTCCGTACCCACAGGATTGAGATGAACCCCATCCCCCTGCAAGTATTGCCATGTATCCACCTCCAAATGACGCACCACCACCCCACCATTACGAAACACAAACCTCCCAACCTCCTTATTGATCTTAATCCGAGCTCGGTTCAACCTATCCACAGAGCAGGCAAAAAGATACCGGACGTCTGGTATCATGATGCCTGCAACCCTTATGATAACCTTTTAACGCCTGACGCACAAAATAGTTCATAGTATGATCGGGAACCACAAGTAACTTAACCAGTTGACATCCGCTGTGTTAAACCCCCTTCCCATCCAGGCCATTTTTCAGTATTCAGCGCTGCGGTACTTTAACTGACATTTATTCCGTCATGCAGCGCTGTACTGAAATGAATTTTATACCCTTTTTTGGGGACAGATAGAGCTTTCTTTTGGTGGTATTTAATCACCACTGGGGTTTTTTTTAAAAACTATATTAAGGAAAAATTACCGAAATTTAAAAAAAAAAAACAGTTTCCCCTATATTAAATGATAAAACATTTATTATTACCAATTTTTTTGGTAAAATATAAAAGATGGGGTCACGTCGGGTAAAAAGACACCAAACATGTCAAGCCTTAAAATTGCATGTGCGCGCAAAACCTCACAAAAGATAATACCCAAAATTGGCCATAGGCGAGGCTTTAAAAGCTTTTAACGCTCGCGGCGACATGTAACGTGTGTAGCGCAATTGTCGTTTTTGCGCGCTTGTGCGCCGGACGCGTATTTACGTTTATATCTGCGTAAAACGATCACATATAGACGATCGGCGGGCTATGGTGCCGCCGATCGTCTATATGTGAAACACCCGGTAACGGGTGTTTGCATTGGTCGGGTCTTTTCTGCCCGTGCGCGCCCGCAGAAAAAAAATGCCGTCCGGAGACGGCAACCCGCCAATGCTGCAGTGCCGTCCGTCCGTTTTTTTACAACAGGCGGACGGCAAGTGGTTAAACAAAAAGGCCAGGCCCGCCAAACTACGATCCAGAACCGACACAGAAACCCCCCTGAACAAAGCTACCACTCACCCACAATAACACCAGAGAAACTTGATCCTCGTCTGGCCGAGAGACGCCCAAACTATCCTGTAGAGTAAACCACTCCGTCCAGACTTTTGAGTAGGCCGTCCAGGTCGCCTCACTCACAGAGTTCAGTATCAACCCAGTGAAAACTCCAAGGCGATCTCCCACAGGCTCAGGGGACAGGGAACACCATGCCGTTCTGCCGCTGGTGCCAACCGATGGAACCCTTGAAAAAGTCTGGATTGACGAAACTAGTCGGTAGAGAGTGTGCACGGTGCTATACCTATCGGCTGTTTTATATCGATCAATTGATTAGAGCCTTTTTCAAAGGGGAGGAATAACGCTGACACCTGATGTCTATGGATGCATTCATGTGGCTGATAAACATTGTATCATGAGAGATCGCAGGGATGTATGCAGTGGAGATGCCATGCAAATAAAGGAGTAAAAGAGTTCCTTGCATACTTTCTCATCAGGGCGATCTGGTGAGTTATTAAAGATTTGTTTCATCGCATGAAGGTGGAGCACGGGAAAGCATTGATATCTTTTGGACAGTCTCACTTAAATTAACTTTTAGAATTATTTCCTCTTGATTATTTATTAAGTGATTAGATAACAACTTGCTCTTTTATTTATATACATGCTTATCCAATTCACTTTTGTTTGGATCACTTATTTATTCACTATGTTCTATACAGTAGTATGGTGATGAATTTGCAATGGTGCATGTGTCTTAGTTTGAGTTCTTAACAGAGATTTTACTCACACTGTTAGTCAATATATATATATATATATTCTTGTCTGAGATTTTTACACATAGATCACAGTAATTTGTGGACACTTTGATATACAATTTTTTGTTTGATTTGAAAATCGATTAATTATTTAGAATTGTAGGGTTTGGTGAAAAGAGTTTAATGATAAGTGGACATAGCGCGGTGTAACTTTTTTTTTTTGCAACCGATGGAACTCGTCCCACTGAAACTGAGACAAGAATTTAGCCAACGTATTAACAGAACCTGGAATATGAGCTGTGTACACAAAAATGTTCAAGCGCAAACACAACAAAACCAAATGGCATAAGAAGCGAATCACAGGCGACGCTAAAATGTTGTTAATGGCCATCACCACACCCAAATTATCACAATTGAAACGCACCCTCTTGTTCCTCAAGAAGGAACCCCATAGCTCCACTGCCGCTCAGAACTCCAACGCCCTAAAAGTAGGCGCCATAGCGAGCGAAACCTGTAAACAGTTCCAACTCGGCATTGCAAATTGGACTATCCATCCACAATGAACCACCATTGTAGGAATCCAAAAACAACAGCCAAACCCGCACATCTTCGCCAATGTTCCTGGTCAGATGCACAAAATGACTTGGAGACCGCACTCCCACCGTCACTGCCAACATTCCTCGACAGAAAACCCTCCCAATTGGAATAATGTGGCAAGCAAAGTTCAACTTACCCAACAAGGAATGCAGGTGCTGCAACTGAATCTTCCTCTACTGGCCAATATCCACCAGCGCTGCCTGAAGCTCCACCAACTTGTCTCGCGGCAATCTGTATTCCATCCTCTCAGAGTCGATCAAGATACCCAAAAAACTAAGAGCAGTAGTGGGACCCACAGTCTTGTCAGCTGCCAGTGGAACCCCAGAACGCTCCGCTGCATGTTGCAGCGTGGCCCAAATTAAGCCGCAGACTCTGGATGCAGGCGGACCCATACACAAAAAAATCCTCCAAATGATTGAGTCAACGCTGGCGACCTCCAAGACCACCCACTCTAAAAACGAACTGAAGGATTCGAACAAGGCACAAGAGATAGAACTGGAGCCCCGACGGGCAATACAAGGGCAGCCCTGCCAGGGCCCTGAGAACCAAGGACCAGCCCCTCAGCCGCAGGACCGTCAGACGAGCGTCCCGCACGATCGGAGGTGCCAGCACAGATACAGGGCAGCTGGCTGCAGCCAGGGACAGCCCGGGACTCTCAGAAGATCCGTTCCCATACAGGGGAATCCTCATGTCTTCTCATGCTGGTGGAGAACTTCCCTTTGCAGCTGAGTGCCTCTTCCTGTAGTGCTGGCTCAGGTTGAAAACCTACACACAGACACCATGTATCCATTCCTGAGACAAGGCAGTCTGCTGCAAAACAGAAGTTCTGCCTAGCATGAGAAGAGATAAGGATTGAAAAGGAAGAGCAGCAAAGAGAAGGGAAACAACCATGGATTACAGTAAGGCACACATTACAGTATTGTTTTATGTAAAAAAATATGAGGGTTTAATGTCACTTTAACTTTTGCAATAAATGCCTCATGCTTCCCTGTTACACACACATTACCTCATACCCTTTTATTACTTGCAAAGCCTCCCACCTTTCTCTTAAATAGTGTCTTGTGCCCTTTGCTACAAACTGTGTCTTACACTTTGCTAAGAAGTTCAGTGTATTAAAAATCTATGATATGTTACAGCTTAATTAAAGTGACATTAAACCCTCAGATTTTTTAACATAAAACAATACTGTAATGTGTGCCTTACTGTAATCCATGGTTGTTTCCCTTCTCTTTGCTCTGAGGGTTTAATGTCACTATTAACCCCAATGTCTCTCTAGTACATGCCGTGCCTCGCACTTTGCTGTTAAATTAAGTGTATTAAACATGTTTGAGTGCTAACTTGTTAGCCTGCATTTGTGGGAGGAGTCTGCGCCCCCACAGCCCTTTTATGTTGAGCAGGCACGCTCACCTGGGGCGTGAGGTGTTCGGCATAACCCTCCCGCCCTTCCCCCTCTTTATTTCACACTTCACACTCAGAGTATGCCCCCCTTATTGGCATTACTGTCTACCCGGACCATGGCACACTTCAGGTCGGTACATTACTACTGTCTTTAGCAATGGTAGTATGTTATTAGTATTGTTGTCTGTCGCGCTTAGGCAAGCAGACGCTGATCACAAATATTATATGTTACGCTTCACTCCAACGTAATCCAATTCTTTATTCTTCTTTATTACTTGCAGTGCCTCAAGCATCTCTATTTTTTGTAGCACCTCAAACCTCTCTATTAATGCGGTGCCTCACCTTTTTCTGTTATATCTCTATATGTGCACACCCGTACTACACAGAATACCTTACACATCACAGTTATTTGCTCAAGCCCACTGTGTTCTACTTCTAAAACAATTAGTGTTTGAAACCTCTTTATTTCACATAGCATCTCAAATCTCTACAACATGCAGTGCTTGATGCCTCTCTGTTGCACGTAGTGATTCAAAACATTTGAGCAGACAAAATCTGGAGCAGTTGCGTTTTTTATTTCATGGAGTCGGCGGGCGTCATTCATCGTGATTGACGAGGATCTATATTGCTGGACTACGTGATTAACCAGTGGATTGCATCGTTGGTCACTTTTTAGTTGTTTTTTTTCTTCAAAAAAATTACTTTTGTTTTTTGTTCAATGAAAGGACTTTTTCACAGTGTGCTGTTTTTATTTACTATTTTATTCACTTTTTGGTGAATGAGTAGGGGTAACAACTACCCCTTACTCATTCACAAGGAGGAAGAACAGAATCTGAGTGCCCCCTTTTTGAAAGGTGGCACCCAGATGCCAGATGAGCCCCCCTGCCCGCAGACTCCCACAACTACCATGCCAGGGTTGTGGGGAAGAGGCCCTTGTCCTCATCAACATGGGGATAAGGTGCTTTTCCAGGGGGTCTCCCCTGGCAAAGCACCCTCCCAATGTCGAGGCCATGTTGCCTGGAATGGTGCAGGGGGGTGTGCTCGTCCCCCCCCCCCTTTCCTGGAACACCTTTTTTTTTCTGTTTTTTGGCGTTGGGGTCTCCCTTAAAATTCCTACCAGACCTAAAGGGTCTGGTATGACTTTGTAGGGGAGCCCCACATATTTTTTTTGGCACAGTAAGGGTTGCAACAACATTCCTACCATACCTAAGGGTCTTGTATCAATTGGGGAGGGGTCCTGCACGCTGTTTTTTAAAAATTCTATCTTTTAACTATTTAACAATGCTTCGGTCTGCTTTTCCGGGCCATTCTCACGACTTTTTGTTCGGCTTTGCTGGTTTATTTTGGCTGTCTTCGGCTGCTGTAAGCGCTATTGAGAATATATACATATATAACGCATATAGCAGCCCTTCGGTTCAAATACGGCTAAATCCTTCAGCTCTTTAGTGAATACCGCCCTAATGTCTTCTCCCTCCCAAATACAGGCAGTCAAACCTCTACAACCATTTTTTGCAATGAAGGCAGGGGGCATTCCTAATCCATACTGCCAGAAAAAGAGTATATTAAAGGAGGCTTAGGGCAGTTCTTAATGGACAGTTTTGTGCTCTCAGCTTATGCTGTCACATACTTGCTGATGTTACCTTACCTGTTACCCCTTCCTGTTTTGGTAAGAGGTTTGCTTTAAGCAGACGTTCTGAAATATACACAGATGCAGTGCTTCTAGGATAGCATAAGCTGTTCATTAATGTCTATTATTGGTGCCTAATGTACTGCAGAACTTATACTAGAGTTACAATAGCGGGTATACTAAAAGATATTACCTGCCATTTACTTTGAAAAGCAGGCAGCTCCAGGTGCCTGTTCGCTATTTCTGATATTCTGTAAAGTGTCCTGAGAACTCCAGACAATGAGGAACACAGATGTTCAAGTAGTGACCAGATTCCTATACCTTACTATGGACCTGTCACTGTGACTGGCACCCTCACTAGTCACCAATGAGACATGCAAGGTAGTGGACCAGATTGGGGACCAGAGGAGCTATTTGCAATTTGCATATAATATTGTTCTGTTCCCAAGCACCCAGGGTGCCAGAAAAACGCTTCTCACCAAAGTATTTTTGTAAGGTGATTTAAAAAAAACCCAACTACTTGATGCAGCTTAGTCATAGAAATAAGAGGCACAACATATAAAAACATGTTCAGTTCAAATACATTTAATGTATGCAGCTGCACATTAAATAGACAAGGAAAGCTTCCTAAAACAACATGCATCTAGACTTCTTTTAATGTATGTAAGCATGAACAAAAATGTTCTTTAATAACACATAAAAATGCATTTTTACTTTCACCTGCAGACTCTGTGTCTTATTATTTCAGCAATTGTATTACTCATGCTGGGCAGAACTTCTGTTTTGCAGCAGACTGCCTTGTCTCTGAAATGGATACATGTTGTCTGTGTGTAGGTTTGCAACCTGAGCCAGCACTACAGGAAGAGGCACTCAGCTGCAAAGGGAAGTTCTCCCCAGCATGAGAAGACATGAGGATTTAAAAGGAAGAGCAGCAAAGAGAAGGGAAACTACCATGGATTACAGTAAGGCACACATTACAGTATTGGTTTATGTTAAAAAATCTGAGGGTTTAATGTCATTTTAACCTTGAGATACCGTACATACAAAAAGCACAACATACCAGTTTTTAATTTAGACATTGTTATACTATACCAGTCCACCTCACTCGGTTTGACTGTATAATGGTGATTCTGCTAGTCATGCTGGAAAGATATCTCAACACAAAACAACTTGATAAAATGTCATTACTGAACATTTGAATGTGATTGATGATTAGAGATGATGAGGTTCAGATTGATCGCTACTATGGGTTTGAAGTGAATCCTGTATGTTCAAGAATTATTGTCCCAGTGAATTTATATGCGGATTTGCCCCAGATAGTTTTTCTTTAACCCATAATGCATTGCATAGCCTCTGGATTGTTGCCAATAAGGAGGCTTTTGGTTAAGCCAGCCCCCTCACTGTAACAGTTGTTGTAGGGAAACAACAGGGGAAATAGGGAAAACTGACAAAGTGCATAGGGAGAAGTTCTTTTTTTATCCAATATCTTTTTTATTTTATTTTACAACAATCTCCATTTTATACAGCAAATTTTTATAAAGCATTTTATGCAAAACATTTTTACATCTTATCATAGCTAGTACACAATAATTTTCCTGTATATATATCTTCATTGCCCACCTTCTCTTAAAGAGCAAAGGGAGAAGTTAGGGTCAATTAGGAAACTAAACTTTAATTCTGATTGCTAGCTCGTTGGGCAATCCACCCCTTTGCTGCATTTTAAGCCCTTTTTTGGTCACATCCATAGCATCCTTTTTTTTTTTGCTGCAAGGTTTCTCTTGTTAAAAAATCGGCTTTTGTTTCTAGACATGTCACAACATTTTTTGTTCTTTTGTTTTTCTGGTTTCAGGTCCGAAAGTCAGTTCGTTTCATCATTAAAATTCTGATCTTTCCGAATTTTAATTCCAATTTTGGATGAGTTAAACGATAATTACGAATGAACGTTCTTTGCAGAAATAACCATAGATAATATTGGTGGGTGTGAATTTCACTGTTAAAGTGACATTAAATGTTTACTTTTTTTCTTTTTAACTTTTGGCAGTTCACAGAAACTTTTTTAAAGAGTGCGGGGTCCTACCCACAATTCATACCAGACCCTTTAGGTCTAGGCTCATCAAATCCCTTATCATACCCTTGATCTGAGCAGCAGCCTGGCAGATCAGAAAGTGGGGGGGTCATGCACACCTTACCAGGCCACATGTCCTCAACATGCGGAGGGAACCCCCTGGCAATGCACCTTGTCTTATGTTGATGAGGACAAGGGCCTCTTCCCTACAACCCTGACCCAGTGGTTGTGGGGGTCTGCGGGCAGTGGGCTTATCTATATCTGGGTGCCCAGATCTCACCCTCCTTCGTGAATGAGTAAGGGGTACTCATTCACTAAATAACAGTGGAATAGTAAATAAACACACCACACCGTGCTCCAAAGTCCTTTTTAAAAAAAAAACACGACACAGTTGTTGACAAACCCCACCCAAAAATGTCCATCGATGTAATCCCCAGGCTAATCAAGTTGTCCAGCAGTGTAGATTCTCATCAATCATGATGCCCGCCGCAAGAAAAATTCCCTGCCGCAACTTCCCAACCTGACCAACTCTCGCTGCTAATGACAACTCTGCTCCCGAATGTAAACAAAGGGACAGAGCGAATCATGAGGTCTTGATCTGCCCCTTTGATTACATTCAGTGACAGCTTTCTGTCCCTGCTGCAGGCCAATTTTACACTGCTTTTTCTTCTGGGCTCACCGTCACATGTAACATGATCACAGATTTGAATGGCTCCTCAGGTGGTACATAATATTTATCTCAATTGTTATAAATCAGTATTTTCCCTTCATCTTTCTGTTTCTTTCATTTCATTTAGGCCATTTAGATCTATGCATGTAGAGGTGTGGGTTTTTTTTTTTTAGTGATAGGCGTGTTCATTGTCATGCATCAATGTGTGTTTCCTTTGTGCATTGACATGCATGTTAACACACATTTTGATGTGCTTTTGACTTTTGGAATTAGAGAAGGTAGGGTTAACAGCCTTTGACCAAGGCTCATTAATACACGTTGCCATCAAAACGCATACGATCGACTTCTATCTAAAATGGACCTGTCGTATTTTTCAAAAATGCTGCAATGCAGTGCAGAGATGAGAGGAAACATCTTTTTTTATTATGGGATGTTGGACCCATGCCACAGTGTAAATGGGCCCAATATCAGAAGAGAAGTGACACACAAAGTGTAAAACAATAAGATATTGCAAGACTAGACAAACAGAATTACAAATTCTTTGCCATGGAAAAATAGCCCAACTGCTTTTAAAACTGTGTTTGGAGTTCCCCTGTTTTGTAAAATCTTAGAGAAACAGAAGCTGTTCACCTAAATAATGTTTAATAAATCATAATAAAGACTGGAGAATGTGCACAGTAAAATAGACTTATAAACCATGGTCTGAGCTATCTCACAGCGGCACGAAGAACAATAATTTGTTTACTAGATTCTAAATGCAATAACATAATGATTTTCATATGAGATGCTTCATTGTTCAGTAAGATACCAAATGACTGAACGAGACCATTTGCTCTTTGTCCTTGCACAAAACCCATAATAAGCACAGGCTGGCAACATTGGATATTTTGCAACTTGCAAATAAAATGGAAAGGCACATCCTGCTGCTAATTAAGTGGTTTGTAGGCACCTTTCGTTTGACCTCATGTGAAATCAATAATAAGGAAGCAAATTCAATAGCAAACCTTTTGGGTTTCTCCAAATAAATCAGGACGGCATATTGAGGATGAAAGCAACTTTGTCAGCTTAAGGTTGTGTTGTCATAGGAACCACCA
Source organism: Nanorana parkeri (assembly GCF_000935625.1). Taxonomy (NCBI): domain Eukaryota; kingdom Metazoa; phylum Chordata; class Amphibia; order Anura; family Dicroglossidae; genus Nanorana; species Nanorana parkeri. Next base: position 730,756 of record NW_017307010.1, read on the forward strand.
CATTCTGATTCATTCCTGTCCTAGTGGGCGATAGAAAGAAGGCAATGATGGTAGTCGCTGTAAATGTACCTTCCTTTAGAAACGGCTACAAAATATATCCCCCTGTTGGGGAAAAACAGGAAAGCTTTTTGAAGATATGTTCCCACTGCGGTCCCACTAATATGCATGGTGATACATGCATCACCCACATATGTAATGTTCAGAAAAGGATTTGAAAAAAAAGGATAAGGGTTGTACCAATTTAAAGACAGTAAAGGTTTGTGACAGCGTACAGACACACAATTTGACAAACTGTCAGAGTTCTGAAGAGATAAGAAAACACATTGCTGTGCTGTACATAAGTACATTTCTTGGTTATAACAGCTCGGTAGACAAGATAATATGCTTACAATAGTACTGAAGGCTGGATACATTCTCTGCATTAAGTGAAAAAATGCCCAGAACCTTTTTGTGTCTCATTTTCAAATCTTACCTGAGCAAACAGAAGAGAAATGCTGATTGGTTGCCTTGGGCAACTGCTCCCGATTCTTTCTGCTCCAGTTTTGATCATTTCCCCGCAGAGTTCATAGAGCATACCCTGTTTCCCTGAAAATAAGACCTATACCGAAAAAAAGACCTAGTACTATTTTTGGGAATTGCTAGAATATAAGACCTACCCCCGAAAATAAGACCTAGTTGTGACCATTCCCAGGGCCGGTGGTGGCATAAGGGGGAACTCGAAGAGCCGTGGGAGAGTCAGAGGTGCCAACAAAGGCAGCGCTAGAGGAAGCGAGGCAGCAGCGGAGGGAGCAGAGCCGCATAAGCCGATGCTTCCTCTATAGCGCCGACTCCTGTCATAGGCGGAGTGTTAACCAAATGCACTCCGCCTGTGAGGAATCGATAGTGAAAGCGCGCTTCGCTCATTCTGGTTACCAAATTGCTTTTGGAAAGGTACGGCACCCCCTGATTGCCCTGATCACCCTTTTCTTAACTTTGCCATTTTGGATTATTTAATTTGGATTTGCATTAACTTTGGATTCTTGTACATTAAAAACAAATAAGACCTACCCTGAAAATAAGACCTATTGTGTTTTTTTGAGCCAAAAAAAAATATAAGACAGTGTCTTATTTTCGGGGAAACACAGTATCTGGAACACACTGCCCATGACTATTCATTTATGAAGCCTGTAAAAAATATTTGCAGACTTAACTGAACAGATTGTCCTTATGAGTCTTTTTATCCCCACAACCTTGGTCTGATCTCTTGGCACTACCCTATTGGTTTTCTTGGAGGAAAACCTTAAAGGAGACCACAAACGTTCACGCTCTGGCTCTTTGGGGACTGTAATCCCATGCCTTTGCAGTGAGCATAGCGAACGGAGACGACATCTGTGGTTAATTGACTGGCAGACTTTGATCTCACGATAATTAAGGTAATTTCTGAGATTGTAGCATAGGATGGATATGAAAACTGAGATAATAATTAGGCATGTATAGAGTATGGTTTCGTTTTTGTAGATTTAGCCATCAGGGTTGTATATGTCCAATAATAGTTTTGATGCTAATGTTTTCTTTGGGGGACAAAAGGGTCCTAAATGTACTATAAAACTAATTATAGTTTCCACATGGTAGGTCCACATTACATTTTAGATAAATACATAGCATTCTTTAAATATAAACCTCATTGTAGGAAAAACAACCTAGGAGAAATGAAAGGAATCCATCATTCTAGCTATTCTGCATTAACATCTGCGCATGGAATTTAATGTCACAATGCAGTAATCCCTTGCAAACAAGTGAAAATTTTTCCTTTTTTAGCAGCAAAGTGATTTTCTACATTGTGTAAATGTAAACCTTTCTATTTGCCAAGCATATGCACATAATGTACCTTCCTAATCTACTCCTTCAGGTGTTTCGAACACACATAGCACAGTTAAGATGCAACAGACGAGCACTGGACCAGATGAAATCTCTTCTTTTCAGGTGCTGTTTGATTGATTTATTTTGTCATCGATAGGGTCGCTATAACAAGACCAAATAGCAGTGTTGCTGATATGCACATTTTACTTTTTGTAAAAATTCAACATCTAAATCCCACTGCTGAGAGCAATGACACATGACTGTCACAGGAAGAGCTGAGATATCTTGGCTTCGCTTTCTCAAGGGACAGACTGGAGTAGAGTTCTTGTTCATTGACTTAAAACGAATAAATTTTTTATAAGCTTATTTTAATAAATTTATAAGTTATTTCACTGCAAGTATTGCAGTCTCATACTAAACATTTCTGTGTTTTTGAATTGAATAAATTACTAAACTCTAACAGTTTTTACTGAATTGCAGATTTTGTGATTTAAAAAAAACTAAAAATGAAGCATAATAGTGGGTTTTATTTATTATTATTTTTCTTTAGCGAGATACACCATTAGAGATACACCTCCTCTGTAACAGTGTTTCAGTAACAATAGTCGCTGGCAGGGAAAGAGAGGTGACATCTCCCCAACAGAGACAGACAGCAACAAAAACCCTATGTACTGATGTCAGTACATACCACACCATATTTTCCTATATCCTGCGCACACAAGCATATCAACATATTCCTGCTCCCTCTTCTCATTATTTTCCTATACTGTCCGACTCTGACAACGAAAACATTTTCAGCTGCATCCCATAGTCATGCCCTCTCCATTAGTCATAGGCCAAACACACCCGAGTTTGGTTCGAGTTTTAACTTTAGAACAAAAAGTTTGAACTCGATCTTCGAACTCAATGAAAGTCTATGGGACCAGAACTCAGAAAATCAAATGTCCCCTTTTTGAAGGCTTATAAGCAAGTTAATGGCCATAAAAAGGGTATGGGGATTCGGGTACTGCCCTGGGCGACATGTATCAATGCAAAAACACTTTTAAAAAATAATTTTTTTAAAGGAGCAGATTTTAACATTGCTTAAAGTGAAACAATAAAAATGAAAAATTCCTTTAAATATCATGCCTGGAGGGGTTCCCTTAAACCACATGTGTCAAACTCAAGGCCCAAGGGCCGAATCCGGCCCACCAGGCCATTTCCTAGACTTCTACTTTCAGATCTAGGTATTAAGTTATTACTAGAACCAGTGATAATCGAATGCAGAGGCAATTATAATAAAGATTAGATACATGTATGTAGTCTTACAGGCCCTTTGAGGGCAACCATAATGTTGATGCGGCCCTCGATTAAATTGAGTTTGACACCCCTGCCTTAAACTACTTGTAATGTGGCAGATCTGTACGATGCATAGAACCTGCTGCAACAAAAAGTGATATTTATAAAGAAAAAATGACATTTATAAAGAAAAACAAAAGCCTCCCAAACAATACCAGCCCCTTTTGGTTTGGTCGGAATGTTAGGAGGGACCCCATTTAAATAGAAGGAAAAAAAAACACGTGGGGTTCACCCCAAAAGTCATACCAGACCCTTAAGGTCTGAGAGAAGCACTTTGTCCCTGTGCCAATGGGGACAAGGACCTCTTTTCCACAAGACCTGGGGTGTAGGTTATGGGGGTGCAGGCATGGGGACTTATTCACATCAGGGTACCCTTTTAATAAATGGGCACCCAGATGCCGCCCCCCCCTTGTGAATGAGTAAGGGGTATACCCCTACCCATTCACTAAAGGCTTAAATAAATTGAATAAAAAGTCCAGACTTTTAGAAAAAAAATAGTTTAATTGAAATAAAAACACAACAAAGGCTTTTGACAAGTCCTTTATTGTTAACCCCCCCCCCCCCAAAAAAAACATGTATCCACTGACGTAATCCAAAGGTCAATCACGACGTCCAGCGACTCAGCAAAATAAAAAACAAAAAATTGAAATATTAACAAAAAAACCTGATGCCCGCCAACCCGTCCCATTGCAACGCACTCCCGCAGTAGAATGGCATTCTGACAGATGCCTGCAAAATATAAACAATTGGGCAGAGCTAGCAATGACAGCTAGCTAGTTCCGCCCAACTGTTTAAATGTCTACGGCTCCTGACAGCCCAATCATGGTTCTCAGAGTGCACTGTGCTGTGATTGGGTAACGTCTTGACCCTGACCTGTGGTCAGCTGCATTGCTTTACCCGATTAGGGCTTCACAAGGCACTGTGTGGCGCGCAGTGCTTTGTGGGGCGCTCGGCGGGCAAATAGCCTGCCGAACACCCTGATAGTTCATGTGTGTGCCGGACACATGAACTGCCGATGTTCAAGTCGAACTGTTGCCGGACTCGAACATCGAGCCCATCCCTACTCTCCATAGTCCTCTGTTACTGGACTTGCACCCAGATAGCACCCTTTACTCTTTTTAGAGTGTATGTAAAGCCAAATTTTATTTCTGGATAAAATCTGGAAGGGTTAGACCCCCTCTGCAGTTTCTATTGCTTTCTTGGTCTCGTCGTGGAGATTCACCTTCTCTATATGTCCCGCTAACCATTGTCTCCAGTAGAGAAAGTGATGGGAAATCCAATATTTTGAGTTGTTACAAGTACAGGAGATGAGGTTTAATCTTTCGGTGGGGAAACCTGTTCTGGTGACAACTGTTTAAGGAATCTCCTCTTATTTCCTGCTATGTTTCTGGAACAGGAAGTGAAGAGAAATCTCCATGGAGGAACACAGGCAGCTTTAAAAAACCTTACAGAGTTCTGATCTATCCCCTAGTCTATCCAAAACTAAGAAGGTTTGGCTTTACATACACTTTAATGCACTGCTCCAGCCTAGTTCAGTTGCTGTCAAATTAAGTAGTATAACAGATTAGAGAGAGGTTTAACCTCTTGCCGTCCGCCCGTAGTAAAAAAACGGACGGACGGCACTGCTACATCTGCGGGTGCCTAGCGGGCACGCACGGGCAGAAAAGACCCGACCGTTGCACACACCCGTTACCGGGTGTTTCACATATAGGCGATCAGCGGGTCCATAGCCCGCCGATCGCCTATATGTGCTCGTTCGATACTGAAAAATGGCCTGGATGGGAAGGGGGTTTAACACCGCGGATGTCAACTGGTTAAAGAGTATTTCCAGAAACAGTAAATGATGGTGGTCATTGCTGAAAACATCGATATTTACATTGAGTTCTAGACATACTGTGGTATGCACACTGGTATAGCAGTTTTTGAAGACATTTAAGAGTGTTGTTCTGGGGAGATATACCTTTTTTGTGTGTGTCAGCAAAAACTTCAGTTGCTGTTTGGTTGCTGTAACCCCCTTCTTTTTTTTTGGAGGTTAATTTTGATCACACTTTTTATTATTTAATGTAACAATTTTTTTGAGAAATTGTACTCTTTTATATAAGAATATATACAATTTCCATATCCAGACGTCATTTATTTATGAATCTTGTAACCTACTAATTATCAGCAGATTATTTTTTTTCGATTGTATTTGATATAGTATTTCAACTGACCACAGACTACACTACATTTCATAGCATAGTAGTTATATTTTTTTCCTCATACATGTTCCTAAAGCCCTGATGATAGGCCTGATGACCTCTGAAACCCTGAAATATGTTGCCTGAATTTTATTTGAATGCAACAATCAACATTTATTATTCTGGAAATATACTAGTGGATGGGCACTATCATTTCTGTACCTTTTTCCTTGCAGGACAAACCTGACTGCAGTTCTAACCCTTGCCCGCTCCATTAGAAACTGAGAAAATAATTTTTTTGAGATGCTTTCTTATTGGCTCTTATTGTATGTTCATACATTTTGCACATGCTCATTGTTCTTCATTGCAATGTATAAGACGGAAAGTATATAAAGACTAAACTGAATGTTCTAAACTGGTGCCAGGTTCTTTTTATATACGAGAATGCCTTTTGAAAAAGCTAAAAGATTTAAAAAGATGTATCTGGTAGTTGCCCTGAATTCTTTTTAAACACATCAGCAAGTGGAATTGTACTTTAACAAGCTTACACAAAGCACTTTTGCTTGGCAAATAGCTTATACATGAACTAAACTAAGAAATCACACATTTTAAGGTAGATGTCACTCTGGAAAGCATAAAGCCTGGGCCATCGGGTATTTTCTTTTCAACGCATCAGTCAGACACTCAAGTCAGTCTAGGCCAGCTCTTTCAGTATATGTGTGGCTCATTATAACTGCTGAACATATACAAGGGCATCACTGGAACACTTTGTAAAATGGATCATTTATTAGAATACAAGTGGCCTTATTTAATATTATCTCACATTCCTATTGGCTCATCACTATGATGAGCCTCCTTGCTGACCAATAGTAAAGTGCTAGCACAGAACGATGGAAAGGACAAGCATGCTTCAGAACTCTCAAGTAGTGCTGGAGCTTTGCCTTTCAGAACAGTCAAGTATTTAGTTGTATCTGAAGGCTTTTAACACTTTCCAGTCCCAGGATAATCAAAACCTTCATGACCAGACCACATTTTGAAGTTTTGGTATGCATCTGTTTACTTAACTTTAAAACGCTTTGTATGCAAACATGATTTTCACACTAATTGTTTTAGCACACATGGGTCCTTCACTTGGTAACTTGGTTTTAAAAATACTGAGGGGAAGTTATCAAAATTGGAGCAGACAAAATCTGGATCAGTTGCCCAGGGCAACCAATCAGCTTAGCTTCTCTCTTCAGTTTGTTCAGTTAAGATTTGAAAATGAAAGACAGACGTCGATTGGTTTCCATGCACAGCAGCTCCAGATTTTGTCTGCTCCAGTTTTGATAAATTCCCCTCACTGTACAGCATTTTATAATAAACAAAGAAATCAACAAAAAAGCAAAGAAAATGCAGTTTTAGTTTAGCGTGCAACTTATTTTGTATAATTAATAGTATTTCAAAGATTTTCTGTTGTTGAGTTCAGTTCCCCCAAATATGTGTAGGGTTTGATTCATTTATCATCATATGTTCAATAAACAAGTGCGTATATTTTACATTTCTAGAGCTCATAATTCTTCAAAAAGAATGAGTATTTCTATAGGGAATGTACCATCTTTTTTAGTAAATATCCCCCATGGAAATAATTAGAATTATTTTTGTAGACTAACTTTCCATATTGATTTCTGTTTAAAGGCCTTTACTCTTTAAAAGTACTTTAATGTAATTTTCAAAATATGATCTGTATAATTATTATGGGTTTTGTCAGATATAAGGTTGAGTGCACCATCTACAGAGCTATTTTATTATTGTTAAAATCTTGTTTTAAAACTCTTAAACTCTAAAACCCTTCTTAAGTTACTAAGTTATAAGCAATTTCTTGGAAAATGGTAGCACCTTAATATACTAAGATGGTCATTTATCAAATTTACTTACATTTTTAGCTATAGTGGCCAAAGGCTGAAGCCATTATAATGCTAATTCCTTAAGCACACCTTCGGAGTGTCAATATGGACTCGATATTCAAGTGTTTAACTTTTTTTTTTGTGTGTAGAGGTTTTCTGCATAATATGATTCAATTACTATGTTTGCTTTTGCTTTATAGCCTCATGGTACATTTGTATTTATTGTTTTTATATTGGACCTCCCCCATAGGCCAGTGACTCTGCAATATCAGGGGAATATACACGTCTCAGGCTCATGTATAGCAAAGTCCAAATACTATTCGCACTCCTACGGTCTTACAGTTCAAAAAGGAATCTCTGGTGCTCAAGGTGACCGCACAGATGGCTCCGTGCAAACACTAACAGTAAATTCAAGTATTTCACCAGCACACACTTGGAAAATCAAATATCAATATTTCATTGATATGTTTATTCAGTGCAGAATGTCACATAATGTCATACGGTGCTAACGTTTCGGGTCCACACAGGGATCCTTCATCAGAGCGACACAGTGACAGAATACATTGATAAGCATACAGGCCTGTGACATCCTGCACTAAATAAACATATCAATGCAATATTGATATTTGATTTTCCAAGTGTGTGCCGGTGAAATACTTGAATTTTCAGGCTCATGTATGACTGTGAACCCCTGGGTTATGAGGGTTAGCTATTTTGCAACTGTATTTCTAAGCCTAAATGTAAGTGCATTATTGTACAAATAATTTTATACTATGTGAATCTGTATGTCTGTGATCTGGTCTGTATACATTAAATATTTTTATTTTATTTAAAAAAAAATTTTTCACATAGATAAAAGTCTGCTTTAATTAATACATACAATTAAGCCCAGTCCTGAGGACGCAGATGATCACAAAACAATTCAACTGAGGGCAAGATTTTACCAGTTTTGATATCAAATGTACTTATGATGCAAGCTTATGATGGAAAGACATTTATGACATGATTTTGTTGTGATTTTTTTTAACATAATGTACTAATAAAAGCATTCTGATATATTTTTATATAAAAGAATTGTGCATGGACCATATAATTTCCCTCACTGTTACATTTAAAGCCATGTATTTTGCTCTGCAATACAGACTTAACTGGAGTTATCTTATTTTATTTTTTACATTATGATTAAAATCTATCATAGTTTGGGATAGGTGTTATTTTTTAATATTATTTTAGATGGATTGGTTAGATATGTTTAGTGCTCATCAGCTCATATCGCATCGCAACTAACCTTACGATGAACTCACACTCGTTATAGCAACATTCAAGAATTATGAACCTTGCTATTATTATCGTTTCTACTTCGGTTACCAACGTCACCACCCCAGAGGACCAACACAGCACCTCCAGGCAACAATACCACAACTTCTACGATGTTGCCATAATCAGGGCCCATGTCCAACCTCCCACAGGTGAGTATAATACTGTCTATACTCCTTGTCCAATCACACCCAAATTATTGCCCTAGGTTTTGGCGCTTCAGTCTCTTTCCTTTTGTTTTATGGTAAACATCTGACATATTCACAGTGTCATGGGTTTACTAAAGAGAGCACTGTAGAAGCTGTTTGCCTTTAGGCTGTTTTTCTGAGAGGGGGTTGAGTATCTTCTTTAACTAATTCAATTGTGTGTGCGTGTGTGTGCGTGTCATTTTCAGCTTGAGCAACTGAGCTCTGTAAACTATGCACAGGAAAAGGGCCTGTGTTGACGTGTTCAGTTTGAGATGTATCTGAGATCATTCAGAAATTATTGACAGATGCCTTTGACCTGCAGTTTATCTCCTTTTCAACTGCATATGACCTACTAGGTATAATATATCTATTATATATATAGACATGTAGGGGAATGCAATACCCATCTAATGCAAAGAGAACCATGTTGACACAGGCTCAAATATGTCTGTGAAGGTTCTCATTTTTTCAAGTGATGATATTCCTAGTAGAAGTTAGTCACATTTAAATGGACTTGTTCTGTAATGTTGAAGACATTTCACTACTCATCTAAATAGCTTTGAACGTTCTAATATGAAATGAGGAACTAGCTGGATGAGCAGCAAAACTTCTTCCGAATTTCAGCACACGTCTGGTTGAAAAAGGATTTACTACTACAAGAGATAGGTAAACATGTGAAAAGAAACCTAGATCTCCACCTGCTGTCTGTAAATGTGAATGCAAAATATTCATATGCAATATTTTACATTTACCTGACTGGAATAATATATTTATTTCAATCCTTCTCTTATTATTATGATTATTATTCTACAGAAGTTATATAGCGCCAGCCGTTTGTGTAGCACTTTACAACATATGGGGAGACAGTACAATTACAATACAGTACCATACAAGAGGATTATTAGTCCTGGCCATAATAAAGATAGAAAGGAAATATGTATAAAAACCACCATACAATCCCTTTTACTAGGTACCACTGTGAAATTGACAGCTAAATCAATTAGGATAAAGGCTGCACTATGACAATTAAAAAAAGAGAAATGGAGTAAGGTGGGGTTGTTGCTCACTTCAAAGAATCAGATTGAATCAAGCAAATGTTCTGTGAAAAAAAAGGCAAGCCTACCAGAGGAGTGCTACTTTGATAGCCAAATGTCAGGGGCGTATTTACCGCGAGGCAAACAAGGCGTTTGCCTAGAGCGGGACTTTCCTTGGGAGCGGCCCTAGACAAACGCCTTGTACTGCGTACTGACAGCATGTTTGTATAAGCTCCGTTTAATGTACGGAGCCTGCTTGTGGAGGAGAGGGGGGAGGGTGGGAGCCGGGCACAGAAGCAGACGGGAGGGGAGAGCCCAGCAGTGAAGAGCAGTCAGCCGGATAAGTTCGCACTTTCGACACATCACCGGCCACAGAATCGATGATGCTGCACTGTCTGTGATCAGAGGAAATGACACGTGATGGGAGGAGGCGGCAGGAGTTCTAGTCACCGGCGGGACTCTATGACAGATGGCTGCTCCGCTCTGCACACAGGGACACTTGGACTTGGAGGGAGCGCGGTACAGAGGGGTCACCTGTGAGGTAAGTGGATCGACGGAGGGTGAACACAGTGCTGAGTTTGCTCCATGTGTGAATTACATGAAGTGGGTTCAGACAGAGCAGTGTGTTTTGTTGTATGGGAAATGTGACCTAGGTAGAGAGGAATGGAGGCAGACAGTGATGGTCAGTATGTGGATACTTTTCTCCCTCAGGGCTTGTTCACACCAATTGCGTTGCGTTCCAGAACGCACCACAATTGCTCTCAAACTTCCCCCTTCGTTCCGGGGCAGGAGAGAGCGTGGCGGTGCATTGAAGTCAATGTAACCGCAGCCACACTCCCCCTGCCCGCAGTGCGATTGCACACGTGGAAAAACATTGCCTGCGTTCTGTTCCACTGCAAATGCAAAAAATGCTCCATGCTCTAATTTTTTTTGCGTTTGCAGTGGAACGGAACGCAGGCAATGTTTTGCCACGTGTCCAATCACACTGCGGGTGGATGGGCGTGGTTACGGTTCTATTGACTTCAATGCAGCGCCACGAATATACACCACTTGCTAGCAGTAGATATACAGTATGCAAAAAAACGCAAGGTTTAAATTGTCCTTTAAGGGGACATTTTCACTTTCCACTGATCAGCCATGTAAGGAACATTCTTCACACTGACCACCCGAATAATGGCGCCCGTCTACACTGTTCACCGACCTCTGCACTCTGTTACATACTCTTGATCCCTGTGGTGCCCTGACAACAATGTATACTGCTCTGCCAGGCTGATGCCAGCCCAGCCAGTCAATTCTTAGCAGCCTCCTCTTTCCGATGCTGGCAGAAGTGATACAGCGCCCGCCTGTTATTATTTATACAGAAGCTTGCTGTATCCAGCTTCTAACAGGTTATGCAAAATGTTTTAAACAGGAAGGGGTGGCGCAAATTTGCATATGGGGGGGGGGGCGCCCGGGTCTAGTCTTGCCTAGGGCAGCACAAAACCTAAATACACCACTGCAAATGTAGTGTACCTAGAAGTACCAGTGATGGAAAATACTGCCCTGTAATAAATACCTGTCAGTATTTAGCTTAAATATGAATTAGCAATTCAAGCATATTTAAACCCAGAAAAAAATATATATATTGCAGCCCGCCAGTCTTTAGATGTACTGGCAGCATTAGTTTTTTTTCATCCTTTTCCCCCCTTAATTTTCACCTGGTGATCTTGCACATAATATGTTTCCTGTCCTAGGATGGCAACACTTACTCACTCCCTCCACTGTGTGTATGGAGAGAGTGTCTCACTATAACAGAACTACCGACTTGTTTTCCTCTCTTCAGAGGCGGCTCTCTAATTAGGCGAGTTAGGTGGCCACCTAAGGCCTTGCCCTCACAGGGGCCTCGCAGCTGCCTAACTCGCCTCCAGTCACTGGACTATCACCATAGCGATCCAGGTGGCTGCTATGGGGCTGGGTCACTTTGGCATCACAGGCAGAGCCGACGCTACCCCAGCCGCTCTGTAGCTGCAGTGGCCGGGGGGGGGGGGGGGGCCACCGGGCCATCCGCCCCGTGAACAACTGAATGCCCGCTTCAATAGTCGGGCTCCTCGGCAGCAACGTGCAGCTTCCTCGGCCCACTGCAGCTGCTATAGGCCGGGAGGAAGACTGCACCACCACCATTGGCCCCCGGACAGCAGGAGGGGGCGTCCTGGGGAACAAGAAGGTGGCTGGAGGCACCATGCTGGTCTGGAAGCTTCACAGGAACAGGAAACATTGCTAGTCCCCCCCAGCAGGAGAGGAAGAGGGCGGAGCACCTGCACATCAGATAATCTATATGCAATGTAAGTCTCTGCACTCTGCCTCCCGCCCCACCTCTGCACTCTGCCTCCCGCCCCACCTCTGCACTCAGCATCCCACCTCTGTTCTCTGCGTCCCACCCCTGTAATGTGCGTCACACTCCTGTACTATGTGTCACACCCCGTACTGTGCATCACACCTCTGTACTCAGCGTCCCACATCTGACCTCCGCACTCTGCATCACACCCCTGTACTCTGCGTCACACAGCTGACCTCCGCATTCTGCATCACACCTCTGACCTCCGTACTCTGCGTCACACCTGTGACCTCCGCACTCTGCATCACACCTCTGACCTCCACACTCTGCGTCACACCTCTGACCTCCGCACTCTGCGTCACATCTCTGACCTCCGCACTCAGCATCACACCTCTGACCTCCGCACTCTGTGGCACACATAGTTAGTCAGGTAGAAAAAAAACACAAGTCTATTGAGTTCAACCTATAGAGACCACACCACTGACTTCCGCCCTGTGTGCCACACTTCTGACATCCGCTCTCTACGTCACACCTCTGACCTCTGCACTGTACGTCACACCTCTGACCTCTGCACTCTGCATCACACCACTGATCACCGTACTCTACGTCACACCACTGATCTCTGTACTCTGCATTATTGCTGACCTCTGTACTCTGTGTTATTGCTGACCTCTGCATTATTACTGACCTCTGTACTCTGCGTTATTACTGTACTCTGTGTCATTACTGACCTCTGCACTCTGTGTTATTACTGACCTCTGTACTCTGCGTTATTACTGACCTCTGTACTCTGCGTTATTACTGACCTCTGCATTATTACTGACCTCTGTACTCTGTGTTATTACTGACCTATGTACTCTGTGTTATTACTGTACTCTGTAGGCTCTGCAGGCAGAATCTGGAGCAGCTTCTAAATGTACTCCTGTGACCCAAAAAAGAAAAAAAGCCAAAAAAAGGGTTGGCTATGGTTCTCTCTTAATCTGTAACCTAACAGTCAGGCAACCCCTTACATCTTTGCCCAGCTTTACCCAACTGTATTCATAGTTTTTTTCTTGTAACTTAGAGTTTAGCTTTTAACCTTTAAAACTTAGCCTAAGCTTAACTCTTTTTGATCCTAAGTAGTGGGGCTATCCTCGCACTGCAAGGGCTAACTGCTCATTTTGGTCTAGAGGCTAAGATAAAGCAAATATACTCACCAGATCCTCAGTCCCACTTGGGTGCTAAACCAGTCCCCACAGCCTTTCCCCCCTTCGGCACCAGCAGTCTAAGGACTTGTGATGTTGTCACGTCTAATGCAGCTGCATTAGACATGAGGACACTGAGGGACATTCCACCGCTAGAGCAGCATGGTAGAGAGATGAGGGGTCACCGTCGCAGGACTGAGGATTAGGTGGGTACATTTTCTTTATTCTAGCCCCTAGACCAAAACAAGCACTGAAAGAGTACATTTTTACATCTTCAGGAGTTGTTCATTAATGACCCTTAAAACTTGACACTTACCTTATCAATGGCAAACATATCCTCACAGTGCATGTTCTAAGATCTTACAGTGCCAACATTTAGGAGGCAATACAAAATGACTGGCATGCCATTGGACAGTTCAATAAAAGTAAGGTCCTCTTCATTGATCATGCCATTCAACACTAACTGCAGGAGAAATGTCATCTATCTCTTATAATGTCCTAATATAGTTGTGTGACATATGTCTGTTCTTTTATCCTCACCTGTTGAAGCACAAAAAGTCTATTACATAAAAAAAATTGATATTCCACCCATTCAAACGCAATGAGAAACTGTGACATTTAAAAAGTCCTTTACAGTACAAGGAGATTGCTCAGCATGCATTATGACCTTTACATCACCTTGTCTTTGTATATCACACAAGGTGACAAGTTTGTGTCTGCACCCCAGGAACAGATTAGGCATTAGTCATGGAGCGTGTGGGCAGTAAGCAGTGAATATGCTTGAGATTGAGGTTTTCCAGAGAGCATAAAACAAAGACATCCTACCAAGCTAAATTAAACATAAGAATGAAACTGACAATATGATGGCTAGGATTCCTGGACAAATCATGTATATTGAAGTAAGACACAGACAGCATGAAGAAGCTGAAGAGACCAGAAAGACAAATTGGTCAGATAAATGAATAGGTTTAAAGGAAATATTTCACACAAGAATAATTGTTCCAAAGTTCATAGATGGGCTTTGGAATTGATAAAGTCTAAATTTAAACACTTCCATGTACAGTTTTATATTATAACACTAGAATGCACATAATGTGTGACTTATATTGCCATGCAATATCTGGGGTAGAATACCTGTGTTAAAGTGGACCTGAACACAAAATGTTATGTCTTGTACTTCGCATGCCTTGAGCCTCCTAACTGTATATCTGCAAGTAAGAGTCTGATTACTAGTCTCCCAAGATTTGGATTGAGATTTAGAGATGTCATTACTGTGCTGCTTACTATATCTGCAAAAAATAAGTCAAGGCAACTGGACTTGTTGTATTTTTCTTGAAGACGTTTCAGCAACTACAGCAAGTCCAGTTGCCTTGACTTATTTTTTACAGATATACCATGACCTGGATGAATGAGAACCTTCACAGACATATGTGCTGAGAACTTGCTGGAGAGAAAGCTGTACCTGAGGATCTGCAGATAATCACCTCCCTCCTTCTGCTTTATTCTTTGTGTGGATATGTGCCTGATCCACTTCTCCTGCTGATTCTTGAATATTCCTTCACCTCCTGCCCAAATATGGACAAACACACCATTGTCTACCACAAACGAATGGGCGCTGTGGTGCCTGTGTGACTGTTGTGGCCAGAGGAGGAGAGACCTGCTGCCTTTGCATAGCAGCCTCATTATAAGAACCCATGGATCAAACGGCTACAAAGGGGAATGCCCTACCCGCCGGTCAGAGGAGGAATTGCCATTCAAGATTCCTGCTTCAGAAGCGGTGAGGGGCCAATGGCCACTTGTTATTACTGGATCTAATCTTTATATGCAAGTTCGGGCACCAACACCGGCTAGCCTAGAGTGTTACTACTGGCCAGTAGCATAGGGAACTGGAAACATTTTGGACTTAGTTGTTACTAACAACGCTTAGCTATAGTCTGCAGGTATTGCTTTAAATAGCTCAGTATGGTTTATTGCATGTATGTTGTATGTTGTATTTGTTGTCTTTATAGTATTCGTTAACCGTTAAGACCAGGGTGTTGAACTCCCTTCCTGTCTAGGTAATTTGTCAGTATTCAGCGCTGCAGTACTGAAATATACATCACTTCCTGCATTCTGACACCAGAGAAGAGATAGTAGGGAGATCGTGTACTGATCTCCCTTTGATCTCTGGTGACAGAGTCGCCGTGCTGGTCCCGGCCCGTACCGGACAGAGTGGAAATCGGGATTGATGGCAGCAGCGGTGGGGCAGACGCCTGCACTTAAAACAAGTGATTGGGATTTCTACATCTCTACATACAGAACACCAGGACGCTTGTATGTAAGCAGAAATTGCTGGCTGTTTACTTTACATTTTTGACAGTTTCCCCACACGTAGATGGCGCCGGGCGGCCACAATGCAGCCACTAATAAGCTCCGGCGGCCTGAGCGGGCATACCAGCAATGGATGCAAGGATGTAAGTACGTCATCACGTCATTGTGTATGGGATGTTCCGCCCGCAAAATGAATTGCGTGCGACGGGGACACCCACTTTCCTCCATCCTTCCAGCGACATATCTGAACCAAGGGGAGAGAGCAACTCTCCCAGAGGCCTGCATCGCTCCATAAGGAGGAGAGAGGTACGCAGATGGAAAGGCTCCATGGGAGCACAGGTGTGGAAGCAAAGAGGGGTGGAAAGAAAAGTGCCGATCGCCCCAAGATGATAAAGAAGGCGACAGACCCCATATACCTCTCACCAAAAAAGGGGAGGGGGAAGCAGGGTCATAGATAAAGAGGTAGAGGTGGGGGGAATAAAAATACTCCCAAACACACCTCTATAAAGTCCACAAAAGAAAAAGAGAGAGGAGGATTTCCCACATCTACCCCAGCCATTGCGCACACAAGCCATCCCCATAGATATCGTAATGTGCTCAGGTGCAAGGCTTTAGCCAATCAGGGCTCACAAGGCACTGATTGGCTGAACACACTAACTGCTGATGTTTGAGTAGAACTCACGCTCAACTTGAACATCGAGCCCATCCCTAATTCACATCAGTTAACTACTTTGGCTGAAAAACACCAGGAGAATAACCACACGGGTCCAGCACTTTCTCTTAACACTTTCAACACTTCATAGCATCAATTATGTCACAAATGGCACTGCCAGCTGCCATAGAGAGAAGTTACTGGTGGGCACCATCAAAATTTTACCAGTGATCTACAATTACGCCCCTGAGATAATTCCTACATTTTATCTTTAATAATGTAGTTCGTCCAGACATGTGGAAATAGCACAAAACATTGTACAGAATGTGAACACTTTTGTGTCCAAGTTAAAGGTACTTTTTCATTTAAAATAACTTTAGCAATATCTCTTCCACTTTATCATTAATACATGAATATATGAGTTCTGCGCCTTACTGATATTCTAATGACTCAGCAATTCTGAGCCAAGGCTTTTAAAAGTGATTTCAGAGGTGCCAAGTGCAGTGAGGTCACATTATACTGGCTGAAAGATGTAACTAGTAAGTCAAATGATTATTCCAAGCTTCAGGGTTTCTTCATAATCATTATAGAGGTCAATATTTCCTTTGTTCTTAAAGTCAACTACTTTTTAAATTTATACTTCTTATGAATCATTAGGGGACATGTCTGCATTACTTATTCACATTATTATTTTAAGCAAAAAGCAAATTTTTCTTTCATAGGTGCAGAGGCCCTCCAGTGTTAAGGAAAAATTTGATCATTTGTGGAATGTAGACCATAGGCCATCAAAGCCTAGTACCTCAGGGAGAGGTCGCTAAACCTGGTGGACCTCAAAACTGTGCCCTGTGACAGCCTTGCAGATTTAATTTACATATATATTTTGAAAAACTTTAAATAGACTATAATTTCTCTTTAAAGTGCAACTCCAGCCAAAACTAGCAGTATGACACATCACTTGGGTGATATTGTTGAATATATTTATTCAATATTATTATTGAATATATATTATTGAATATATTTATTGTGGTATTTTTTATTAACCAGCTTGTAGTAGCTTGCACTAGCTTGTATATATCCCATCATTACCGTGCCATTTTCTGTTTTCAGTGCCCAACACTGTACCCAAATGAATGGTATTTATAACCACCGGGTTTTTTTTTAAACCTTAAAAACAACCTGATGTATTACATTTCTCGAGGCACTAAAATGTAGATTTAGGCTAGGTCTACACTGTTGTGCTGAGGAAAAACACATGCATTGATGCGCTTATGTGATAAGGCATCCCATTCATTTATGTGGTCTGCCTACAGCATTAAATTGTGTGGTAATAGGAGCGTTCCAGTGCAAATATGGGAACAGCACCAATGTTATAGCCTGTACAGTGCAGCAGTCAGGGTGCAAGGGTCAGGATTTTGTAATGCACAGAACAACTTGCAAATTTTAGTGGTCATGAGTTTAGTGCCCCCTAATGGTGGTGATTAGTGGGGAGTGCCCCTTTAAATGTCAATGAATGGTGTGCCCCTTAAATGTCAGAAATCAGTAGCAATTGGACCAATTGGACCAGTCCAGATCTGAATCCCATAGAGCACCTGTGGAGGGATCTCAAAACAGCATTTAGGATAAGGAACCCTTTCAATCTGAGAGACCTGGAGCTGTTGGCAAAAGAAGAGTGGTACAAAATTCCTGTAGAGAGGTGTAAGAAACTCATTGATGGTTACAGGAAGCGATTGATTTCAGTTTTTATCCAAGGGCTGTGCTACCAAATATTGAGGGTGCCAATAATTTCGTCCAGCCCATTTTTTTACTTTTGGGTGGAATGTGTCAGATTTGGCTTTTTTTTGCCACTTTTTTGTGTCATACCAATACAAACAAAATAAATAAACATGAGAATGCCTAAACATTTGCAATTGCAACAATTCTGTGTGAAGTGGTACATTATCTGACAGAAATGCAGCAGTGCCAATATTTTTGGCCATGACTATATATATGCCTCTGTGCTTTTTTCATGTGCCCATAGATGCTATGCTGGATTCCACTCCTGCCCCTCACCCTCCCTCCCTACTATAACTAATAACCCCCACACACACTCTCTCACACACACACCTTTCCATCCATGCTATTTCCCTCCTTACCTCTTGGAGTGTGGTACTCAAAATTTTATTTCTCCAATGGATACACCTCATGGGTGTACCAGTAGCATATAGATGCCCAGACCAGACGTAAAGGCTATCTTACAAGTGTTACAAAGAAGGGTCTTTTTACAGCTAGATGTTAATTGCCCTGATGAGGAAGCATCCAGAGAATTATATCCCCATAGAGGGCTATGAGCTAAGTAACATAAGTGTAGCTTAAAGGCACACAGGGCAAAGGTAAAAGTTATTCTTTTCATGTAAATGGAACAAGGCTATGCCAGCTAAATATAGGTTATACTTGTGTCGTGGTGTCCAGAGGATGGTATCCCCATAGAGGGTTAGATCCAAAGCTTAACAAATATGTACAGTGTGGAAATGTTCATGAAAATGTCTGTTATGTAACATGGGCATGAAATGGGCTGCATTACTGCATTAATGTACAATGATAACACGCTGCAAAAGTTTCAATTCAGAAGGGGGACAGCAATGCCGGCCCATATTTATATTTTATGCAAATAATACGCCAAGATTTCACAAAACACCGTCCTAAATAGACAATTTCTCCAACAGGAAAGCACTATTATTTTCTCATTAATACCATGTTGTATTTCACTACTATCACTGCAGCAATAGCTGTTGTCTTCGTTCAAATGATATATGTTCCACATATTCCTTGCCAAAAAGAAAAAGTTTCTGAGCTATTCAGCAGAAATAAAACAAATAGGAATCTGATCATGTAGGCAGCGAAGTAATCCATCAAGCTGCTGGGAATTTAAAAGGAGCTAACTGACATCTGCTCCAATGATAATGCAATTTGAAGCAGACACTGTCGCTAGCCTAAATACATTGCAGTAAGAATATGCTGATATACTAGATATCTTAATACAATCCAAATGTATGTGATTAGTGTAGCACACAATGTCCTCTCAACATTATAATTACAGAATGCATAGAAATGATTGCAGAAAAAGAATGATCTCTCCAGTCAATCATCCTGGAGCTGCAGGGCCCCTGTCACAGTTGTTGATATTTGTCACTTCATGGGGAGAATATAATGCTTCTCCTTACAACATGAAAAAGTCTGCAGGAATGACAATATATTCTGTCACACAGAATATTGTATCAGAATTATGATTAATACTTAATAAGTCAATTAAAGATATATTGAAGACTCTCTTGAAGACTCTTCTTTCTTTAATGCTGACAAAAGCTAAAGCTAATTTTTGAACATTTACTCTTTATAGCTAGCGTTTATAGACCAAAATTAGCAGTGTTAGTATGCAGCAGATGACTTGACAATAACTCAATTATTTGCCTACCTAAACCATTTTTATATTATAAAGGACATGTACGGCTTTTTGGTACAATGTCATAATAAATCCTCTGCTCCTATTTTTTTGAATGTGAAAAAAAAAGTTTTAATTGTTTATCTTTTCAATATTATAGTTGTATCTATCAATTGCAGAATTAAATAAAGGTACGCTGCTATATTCAGGCTGCTGTGGCATCTTCAGGTCTAAGAGGTTTTTTTTGTAAATCAACCTCCAGTCTACATATGATCCTAATGATTAGCTGTCATTGGTGATCATATACTAATGGGTTCTTGATCGCTAGAAGAAGACTCAGAGTTGTCATGAAGAACTACGAACATGCACAGGTGCACTTTGCTCAGCTAAAACATTGATTAACATGATCATGGCATATAGGGACCCATGTTTGAGAATGTAAATAAATAGATTCCAGATGCTTGGGAGATAAACTAAAGAAATAGAGGGTTGTTGCTCCTAGCAAACAACCAGGTTGCAGCAATATTTGATATAAATCTATTATATTAGACGATACATTAGGTATAGTTATTGCCAAATAAGCAATAGGGGTCGCTAAACCAACCAGACATCGAGTAATTATAAAAAGACAATGACAGCCTTCATGTTTCTCTCGTGTTTCTCTTCTTCAGTACAATTCATAGAAGTGGGAGCACCAAACACTGTTCAGTGCCTGAGCAATGGATATAATGATTCAAAATAAACACACACATACTGAATTTATTGTTATGCTGTAGCACTAATCTGGACGCTAACATACAGGAATAATAACAATTATAACAATAAGTGATCTGATTGGTTAGTACATGCAGAACACTTATTTTTTCATGTCGTTTTAATAATCACCTTCTGTATCACATGCTGATATTTGTATTTTAAAAGTGATGTGCGTATTAATAATAAATGCTGGTTTCCTGATTAATATAAATGACAGGAGCTATGGAAGTTCTTTGATTGGCATCATAAATTGGAAGCTGGAGAAAGCAGTGATAAAGAAGACACAGAAGATGAATACAATATTTCTGGATGACTGGAAATGCTGCATGATCATATCTAAGCTGCATAGCGAATTAGGAAGTTCTGTGCTTCAGTGGAGATCTTGGTACTGACAAACAAGTGGTTGCATCGTTTAGGGACAGACGGTTATCAAATAGGAAGAACATCTTCTCAAGATGACATGAAGTTGTGGAAATGTTTCTTAATCCTTTCCCAAGATGTGCTTACAAGGAATCTTCATTTTCTGTCCAATACACTGGATCTCGGTGTATAGAAACATTTTCAGAATCTTTGTTACTACTCGTGTATCAATCTTCACAAAATACATGGTTCTAGACAACTGATATGTATCCTTCTCAACAGCTAAGGATTTGTTGGTGATACTCTGCAGCCCAATGGTAAAAATATACTGAAACATCATATCATATATCCAGTATATTATCTTTTAAGTTGTTGATTTTTCTCTTTTATCATGGAATCATTTATTTAACAATAACATTCCTTTAAAATTGTTGCATCTGATTCACACTAATCAAGAGATTCATGATGACCATATACTACCCAATATATACTACATACATTATTGCTAATAATATCTGTTTAAATTGTTTTGGGGGGTTTTTGAGACACAAAAATAACTTCCATTTTAAAGTGTATTTCCACTCTTGCAGACAAATTGGGATAACACAGTGGCTTAGTGGTTAGCATTTCTGTCTTGTAGACTGGGTGCCACTGGTTTAAATTCTGGTCAGGACACTAGTTTGCATGTTCTCCCTGTGCTTGTGTGGGTTTCCCCTAGGTACTCTGGATTCCTCCAATTACATGCTGAGAGGTTAACTGGCTCCTGTCTAAATCGACCCTGTGTACATGTGCAATAGGGACCTTAGATTGTAAGCTCCTTGATGTGAATGTGCAGTATGTAAAGGGCTGTGTAAATTGTCGGCATTATATAAATACCTGTAATAAATAAATATTGCCTACTTTATAATTGTTCCCATTCACATAGCATAACTTTAAAAAAATAATTACAATTTGTGGGCTACCTTTATAGATGCTTTGTGCTGAAAACTCCAGGACTGTGAAATCCTATGTAGGTCTCCCTGTTTATGAAGGGTTGGGCATTGTCAATTAACCCTGTCTGTAATGTGCTGGCAGATCTCTATTATCAGTTGTAAACTAGTTGTGCAAGACTGTCTGTCCTAACAAAGGAGTTAAAGATCTCCAGTCATTGTGCATTCATGCACTTTCCTAAAACAAATGTCCCTCAGTCTGTCCCTTTATCTGCTTACTGGCATCTATTCAAAGTATAAGACGCTGCCTATAGTGTCCAATGAATAATCCTGCTCCAAAGAGCAAATGCCATTGAACGTGAGAGAATTAGGTCTATGACAGCCAAATCCAATCCAGGCTTCCTCAGTGCCTTTTCTTAAATGAAGGTTTTGAGGAAAGGCAGCCAGTCTGTGGCCATGGGATTATACACTTGATTTTTGCTGCTGCTTGCCTTTTTACCTTGAATTAAAAACTTCCCTTCTCTTTATGTTTTCTTCTCTTCCCCTTTTAGTGGAAGGGAGAGTGGTCTTTTTTATTTTTGCTACACTCCTCCTCCTCAGTGCCCAAACTACATCCCCCCTTTTCATTGCTAGCAAACCAACGTGTCTCTTTGCATCACCGGATGACCAGTGATCATGTGCCCTTGAGGAACGAGGAGGATGTGTCTTTTGCTGTCAACCGGTATCAGCGAGGTGCTGCTCCCACTGAGATCTCTAATTATGTGTTTTCTCATGCATTTGTTATCCAAATAGCTGGTACTTTTACTATGGCTAATATGCTGCAGACAGAGCAAAAGCATGTAATTGAAATTAACTGTGTTTTTCCCATGTTGCTCTAAAGTCGCCTAAAAAAGGAGGGCCCTCATCCTGCTGAACAATATTTTTAAAATCTATTTTTGCATTGGTACATGTCCTTCATGGAAGTGCCCAGCTCTCCAAGTCATTTGTTTGACAATCCCTTCTCGATCGCTGTTGCTCGTGGTAATCTGTCGCTTGGTGTGGCGATATACAGGTGTTTGGATGCACCTTGCATGTATTCCTTACATCTTGTGTCAGCTTTATGTATTTTGATAATTTTTAGAGAACACATTTCACAGTTTGGGCAGGATTGTGACATCATTATGATGTCATGGGAGGGTGTACACTTGTTTGATATGGGTTGCTGTCGGGTTTAAATGTCTGTCCACTCTGCATGTTGATTGTTACTTTGTCCTCTTAAGTAAAGACTCCGAAATTTCAGCTTTATCTGACAAATGTGACACTTAATCAATAAATGTGCTAGAGCATTACTGGAGTGCTGATGACCTCTTGTTTTTCCATATTGGCTTTGCACAATGCCTGCCATTGCTGTCATTTCCATCACGCACCTGCTACACTGGTCAAACACTGTAAAGAATGGAGCTCAGGTCTGCATTAGGCTTCCCATACACCTTGCGATCATCGGATGAAACTTTTCGTCCGATGATCGAACCGTCACACTATTTTCGTACGGCGGCCTCATCCTGCCCCGATTATCACAAGGTTGGATCAGCAGTAATTAAAAGAAAGCACCTGGACGAATTGCAGTAATCGATCGCACGTATTTTCGTCTGCGCATGTGCAGTGTAGATTGTACACATTTTGACGTACGGAAATGCCACCAATGTTGCGAAAATCGTACGAGTCTTCTAACCTGCTGGTTAGTCAAAAGTCGATCGATTGTACAGTATTTGCCGTTGTACACTGCCCATCAACCTTACCAATATCGGACGAAAACGCGATCACATACGAAAATTGGCCGATATTCGTATGGTGTATGGGCACCTTTAGTCTGCAGAAAATGGAAATCCACCAGCTGAGGGGGCAAAACACAGCATCATTAGTCTGTGGATGGGAAGTATCAGGTAGAACTTCTGATTGGCTAGCTTTGCTTAAACATTAGCCCCTCAGGAAGCTTTGTCGGAGGCCACATGACCTCTTGAAGGTGCCCGGATTGCCTTATAAGAGATAAGTGATTAAGCCTCCAAATTGTCCTTTTGTAATGTGACTAGTTGCAACTAGTCATACCTACCTTTTAACTACTGGCATACAAGTTTATTAAGGATGGCCAAATTTAATCCGATCCTTGCTAGCTTGAGAAAATAGTAATAAAGGTTTGGATGGCCAGAAGCACTTGTGATACCAAGCAAAGGTTTACCAACTTGTACATGTGAATGTACAGGTAATTTTGTTGGGTTCTCCTGCCGTGCCTATTAGTGACCAGTCCAGGACCAGACTGACACCTCAGTAGCAGCAATTAGGCTGCAACCTCTACCTTTACAGTTTATTGCTGTACTCAAAGATGTACGACAGAGGGTTTGGGCTTGCGAGATACCCAAAAGCACAAACATGGAGGATAGATTTTTCTGTAATAACAGCATACCCTTTAAGAGTGGCCTCCAGGTGAAAGCTGGTAGTGAAAGGGCAGCCAGAGAAGTCAATGATCCTCCAAATGAGGAGTAGTGTGCATCATGATGCAAGCCTGGGCTTACAGAACTGCATCACAGAATGGCGCTCACATGTCATCACATGAGCACCATTCAGTGCTGCAGTGAGTATTGCCCAGTGCTGACACTGAACA
Source organism: Nanorana parkeri (assembly GCF_000935625.1). Lineage (NCBI taxonomy): Eukaryota > Metazoa > Chordata > Amphibia > Anura > Dicroglossidae > Nanorana > Nanorana parkeri. Next base: position 755,096 of record NW_017307010.1, read on the forward strand.
AGAAGAGGATTGGCCTGTCACATCACCAGACATTCCAGTAAACAGCTGAAATGAAGGGATATATTAACTGCAGCTTATTGAAAAATAGGTGAGGGGTGGGAAGACTGGGGGAGTGATATGGAGGCTAGTGGCATGCTTAAACTAATTTTCGCATTTGTAAATGCTTGTTCTTCCATATTTCTGTTATTGTATTGAATATACTTGTTTATAAATTAGCTAACACATGCAGGATAGACTACCTTCCAATATGACTATGCTTAACTTCCTGACAGCTGGTAAAATATCAGCCACACAGTGAGTGCATTATTTTCAGTGAGTTAGCCAACTCACAAACTAGCATTATGAGATTGAACAGCAAAGCATAACCATTGTGTATCCAGGCAAAGCAAAAATAATATACTGATAGTATAGTTATAAACTATCTGTAATTATAAACTATACATGGAAAATATGCATTTTCCATCATTTTTTGCATGTTGCTCATAGTATATTGAACTTTCTAATAATTAGCGGTAAAGTGCTAATTAATGTACTCTTTCACAATTACATTATTATATGTGTCTTTTTATATTGATATTTTTAATAGAAAACAAAATTCAGTGTTTATTGTGATACTTTCCTAGCTTATTGGGATTGCAGGTTTATGGTCACATGCTACTGGTCACAAGCTGTTGAAAGGCCAGATGCTATTTCTGTATGAGGATGAACTGCTCTGCATTTTGCGCAGTGATTGAATTGGCGTCATCAATTCAAACTGTGGGATTTGCCAATGCTTTTTCCAAAATGAGGCCTAAAGCTTGTTCTCCAGAATATTGTTGAAATGAATGAGGCTGCACAGTCAATATCTCCTGAGAGTAATATCATATGGGTATCTAATGACGTCTTCTATCCAATAGCACAATTAATATACAAGCTGACATTTGTGCTGGTAAAATCTTTTTCTATACCCAGTGAGTGACTCAACATGTTTTCTCTGTTGTAATGCAGTTTAGAACATCATCTTCCAGCTTATGATTCTGAAATACATTCATTAACCCCAGGTATAATTTCATAAGAATGTATTTTGGTAGAATAGAAACTCCCACTTAGCTCCATAATTGTGTGTAGATCATTGTTCACTATATTGTGTAAAGAATGCTTAGTGCGCAGTATACCATTTATATTTCACTTGACTCTAACTGCCTAAAAAAGTTTTATGAGATTTTTGGTTAGAGTACTTTTGAATGTTAACGGGAATGTACAGAGTTTCTGTATATATTGTACTCATTATGTTCAGGGCTAAAATGAACAGCTTGAAATATTTTTTTAATTTTCATAGTCAAAAAAGAAATATTGCTGCTGAATATTAAATTGTTACCAATGCATTTTAAAGGCAGAGACCTGAATTACGAGAATGAGGTTAACCAATAACTGCCAAAGCTACTGTGCTACTGCTAATGTTTACAGAAATTGCTGCCATATGAGAACTCTAAATCTTATAAATAGCTAATTGGTGCAGCTTTTCCAAGTTATTCCCCAACTGGGCACTGACATCTTGTCTATTGTACACCATAGAGAAGAGGAAGCCAGGCTGCCATTTAAAACCACAGTATCAAAGACGTCACAGCTCTTCCTGTGGAAGTCATGTGCCACTTATTTCTATATTATAGCGGTCAGGGGGTGAGCTAATGATGATGATGATTAGGGATTATCTCAAGACTTCCAACAAAAAATGTAAATTTGGTGATCATTAACGGCACATTTTAGCCTGCATAGACTTCATGTTTTGGGGATATAGGGATTAGTTTTTGTTTCTTTTAGTTATTTTACCATACTTTATTTATACAATAACTTTAGTGCAGCACACAGCAACAATTAACAACAGTTAAATACAAAATAGCTTGTAATACAATTAATATCTTGAATTGATCTTTTAATCAGCCATGGACTTCTTATATATCATGGAATTCCAGTGGTTCTGTCCCCAAGCTGACATTTTGTTTATCTACCCTCATTATCACCGGTGTCAAAAAAAACAAGGTGGCAGACAAGAAACACAAATAGGTATTTGGCATGCAATTCATCTTATATCTCAATACAACTTCTTATATCTTACTGAGCTTCCATTATAGTTTCTGTTCCTTAGGGACAATATTTAATTTGGTATTCTCATCTCACATCCATAATCTCTCGTCTACACTTCAAAAATCACTACATTACCCATCCTTTCTTTGCACAAGATAATTCAAATTCTAGTGCATGTCTTCATTATATTCTGACTTGACTCACCAATGAACAGACTGGTACCACTCCAGAATGTCCAGAACTTTTTCTACCTTTTCCTCTTACTCCTCAATCATTGCTCCTTTTGTGTCCGCCATGTCCCTGTCTGCCAACTACAGACATCATGTATTTCAAAATTCTTACTCTAACAGCTCAGTTCTCCAACTTGCCTCCTTCCTGTCATTTTCTTAGTGTCCCTTCCAAGGAAAAATGTTCACCGATTCCTCTCTTACTCTTGTCAACATTTCTCATTTATCATTCAAGACTTCTTACGCCTCTCTTCCTTCCACAGCTAATGGTGCAACCTCTGAAACTTCAAAAGTACCTTTAACACATACTTCTTAAAAAAATCACATAACTTGATCTAATACCGTGTTTCCCCGAAAATAAGACAGTGTCTTATATTTTATTTGGCTCAAAAAACACACTAGGTCTTATTTTTGGGGTAGGTCTTATTTTTTTTTTTATGTACAACAATCAACTCTTATTCATGTAGAGAAGTCTACATGTATTCATGTACAAAAATATGTTGATCAGGGCAATCAGGAGTGCCGTACCTTTCCAAGAGCAATTTGCTAACCAATTGCTGGCCAGAATTAGTGAAGCGCACTTTCACTATCGATTCCTCACAGGCGGAGTGCATTTGGTATCACTCCGCCTGTGACAGGAGCCGGCACTATAGAGGAAGCATCGGCTTATGCGGCTCTGCTCCCTTCGGTGCCGCCTCGCTCCCTCTAGCACTGGCTTCGTTGGCACCACTGATTCTCTCCTGCCTCTCCCGCGGCTCTTCAAGTTCCCCCTTATGCCACCACCGGCCCTGGGAATGGTCACAACTAGGTCTTATTTTCGGGGTAGGTCTTATATTTTAGCAATTCATAAAAATAGTACTAGGTCTTATTTTCGGGGTAGGTCTTATTTTCGGGGAAACAGGGTACATTACCTGTGGTTCTGTTTTCTCCACTATCTGTCAAAGAACATCCAATGCTCATTTTCTAACTTTTTGTTAAAAAAAGCCAGCACACTAAATTAGGAATAAAAGCAACAGTTAACTGAAGTCCCATATCGGTACTAGAAACTACCATTGTTTTAAGGTTATGTGAACCCCCATTTATCAAGGTGACAAGCGGAGACTTTGCAGTCATAAACAGACTGGAGTTTGAATCCAAATGTTCCTTTGATTTTCTAATAGTTAATAGGGTCAAAACGATGAATGTTTTCGACTGTGAGGAAAAAAATTGAAGGAGCAGGATGGAGAATTTTCCTAGAATTAATGAAATTTTCACAGTGATTGTGGTTTTCCTTCAAGAAGCTCCAAAACTGAATGTTACAATTTAACAAAGTTTCAAACAACTTTCAAGCCTCTGATGGCAATATAAACGTACTGCCTTTTTTTGCATGAATGTTCGTTCGATAATATACCAGTGTAAGGCCAACTTTACAAAAAAGGTTTTTGGCTGCTCATGCACTTTAAGAGGATAACATATATATATGTATATATATATATACATACATACTGTATATACTGTTAAAAATAATTACTTTGTAGTGGCAAACTTATGAAGTAACACACACACTTGCATAGAAAATACACACTTTTTTATTCCTTTAATTACAAATGTAAAAAATGGCAATAGACAATGTATAGTATAAACATCCCACAATCTGACAGAAACTGAATAAAGATCAGTTGGTTTAACTAGACCAATAACAGGATTTTTCAAGATTATCTCATGCTTTTTTGCAAAAATGCTTCTGCAGGAAAGAAGCAGTCCGATTTTCTGGTTAAACCAAAACTGCCCACTGTTTATAATATGTGCATACAAAGAAGAAGGTGGTGAACACCAGATTTGTGGCTTGTTCAGTGTTAAATAATAGTTTACTGGGTGCTCCATTATATCTGAAGGACTGGAATTTAGTCTGCCAAGCAATGTAAACAACAGTGGAACAGTGGGACACATGTCCTGCTAATGCTTACAAACATACAAAAGATACCCCCTGTTTACCAAAAGGGGTTGCTTAAGGGTTAAATGTTTAATTAAAAAAAAAAAAATAGTTAAGAGCTCTCACATATAAACCCCCCTCTACTTACAAACGGTACCCCCTCCATATAACTACACGGGCGTGGAAAATTGTACACAGAACACTTAAAGGTTAGTCTGAATTATTTTTTATTAAACAACATAAAAATTGAGCCTATTGTAACTCATCAGAAGGGTAATTTTCATAAACCCCAACAGTCACCTGTCATACATATGAACTGTTTGTTGTGCAAACATTCGGGTCCCATTACTTGTACTCCAGGATGTTTTACTGCTGATATTACTATAGGTGCATGTTAATAGGAACCTATCATTATGGACATATGAAAGATCCCACTGCTGAATTGTTTTAGAGGTCCAATCACTCTGAGCTTTCCATCACTACCCCTTGAGTCACTGACCCAGAACAAAAAAACTACCAGGGTTATTCACAAAAGGGTGAAGAGTTTGGAGACGGCAAAAGAAGTGAACAATCTAGGACAACATAGCTGATTTGGAAAAATTCTCCAATTCACCTTACTTTCCAGCTCAGCTATGTTGTCCTAGATTGTTCACTTCTCCTGCCTTCTCCAAACCCTTCACCCTTTTGTGAATAACCCTGTAATAGATTAAATGTATTCACAGGCTTTATATAAGTTCTTGGTCAGTTATCCACTAAAAGTAAGTGTTAAGATAACAACCCCAGAGCTTGCACTTTAAGTCAGCAATAGCAATTCTCATATTTCTATCTTTACTAATTCCATTCAAATGATGTATATCAGTAAATTTGTCTGTTGAAAGTTGCTAATATATTTGTACTTGGCATCTTAGCCAGATGTTGTTTTCTTTAAAGTGAACCTGTCTGGTATTTTAAACTTAAATAGTATGTATTTAATAATACTTTACTATATGCAATCTATCATGCACAATACATGCACATTTCCCCATGTTTTATCTCTTTAAAGACCCTGTAAATATGGAAAAATGCCAGTTGATCTGTCAGAAATGCACGCAGCTACCAGTTTCCACTTGTGAAATTACACCACGTGCTTTTTTCTACACTACAATTGTAAGACTCGGTTCAGCTCTGCCCAGTTGTATGTTGTAAATTACGGAATTCTTACCATTCTCATAGGGGTGTATTTATAGAAACTTTGCAGAGCCATTCTTCCTGCAAAACTGTACATTCACTGTGAAGCATGTATATTTGCACTGTGTGAATGGAGGCAAAAACAAATGTTATTAGTATATTTTCTTCCCTGTTCAAATATAATATCAGGAAAATACTGCCTCATGGCCACTAGATGGCGATGAAGAGAATAGAAAATAAGTTCTTCTTTCCTGTGCTCCTCAGCACCATCTAGTGGCCATACAAAACATACTGGAAAGAAAGGATACTAATTTATTTAATTTGGCTTCCATTTGCACAAAACTAATGTACATGTAGCTTCACAGGATGAATGGCTCTGTAATTTTTTTAATAAATACATCCCAATATCTCCACAGCTTAGAGAATAATCGTAGTACGTAGTAATGTACATGTAGCTTCACAGGATGAATGGCTCTATACATTTTTTTATAAATAAATCCCAATATCTACACAGCTTAGGGAATAATCGTTCTGTGGTCAAGTTAAGAACTGGGAAGACTACTTGAGGTAACACAGAAAGTGTGCACAGGACACAGGACAGCTCTGAATTTCTTACACAATCAATAGTATTTTTGCACATATCAAACAGATGTAACGAAATGCATTCATTGATATATATAACAAACAAAACGGGGAGGGGGGGAAGTTAATTGTTAGGGTTTACATAACCTTTAAAAGTGAATCTTAGAGATATACAGCAAAGGGTTTTATGGCTAATAATGGGAACTCGTGCTACTCTGGTAGGAGTTTTTCGTTTTAAAGGTCTAACACAGTTAACAGGTTCACTTTAAATAAACAAAACTCATTGCAATTTCTACTTTGTGAATCATTCTAGGACATAAAAATAATGTTCCTTTATTAATTTGGCACAAATGTAACAGAGACAATTCATTGTAGTTTAGGTTAAACATTCAAATCTGCTTAAAAAAGTGTGGTCACTTATTCTTCAACATTCAATACATTCCATCTGGTTTGATGATGTCCTTTTCGTATCTAGTAAAATACAAAAGAACACCCATTAAATGATAGTATGTTACAATGTGTCGCTTGCTTCAGGCTCTATATTCAAATAAAAGCATAATGTATTTCATTAATAAAGACCTTACTCACTGACCCTGACTCATCAAGCTGCTATAGCAGGTGTGCTAAACAGCACTTAAAGTGTATTTCCACTTTTGCAGCCAAATTGGGATAATGCCTGTTTTATATTTATTACATGTTCCCATTACATGTTCCCAGAAGGGTTTTTAAAAACATCACATCCCTGTCTGCTTTAAACCCAGCAATACACTGAGGCAACAACTGGTTCACCCAAAAGACTCAATGCCAAAACACAAGATGAACAACATTGTGTACATTTCAGTGTATCCCGAAATTCCTCTTTTGTTCAGTCTTCCCAGCCAAGTGCTTTTGGAACGCTCCACCCAACCAGACAATGATCCATTTCACATTTGTGATATAACCAAGTATGCCTAATCAGTATTTAAGATGTATGAATTAGTAAGTGTATTAGTAGCTTATGATTTTTTTTCTATTTATTTGATGTTTAAATAACTTATGTCTTTTTGTTTACAGCCACAGTCCTCATCAGCTAAGCAACTTTTTTTTATTCGCTACATTTACATTTCTTGCTGGAAGTTGAAACGTATGATGGCTTCTTATATCCTGGCATCTTATATCTACCAGGGATCCCAACAGTAAGACATTCATACAGTTTCCAGTTCTTCTCTGCAACCAGTTCAGTGACCAGCTAGTGCTTTAGGGAATGGGGTTGAGGGGTTGAGGGGTGGAGTGTTGTCATTGTATGTGCAGGGAAACTGCTGAGTTGGGGATGGGGTAATGATTTCTCCAGGTGCAATATTGCACAAAGCACGGGATGCAGGCAAAATATTTGCAGGGGGGACTGTGGTTCTAAGCTGTGGCTGAAGGGGGGAAAATAGTGTTCTGAAGAATACTGGCAAGTCAGGAATTGAAAGTATGGATATTGCAGATGAAGTGTGTTGCTTATCCAAGGATGGGGACGCAGGGAAACCTATAAAGACACTATCATGCTGAGTAGTATAAATGTAGGAAAAAGGAAGATGCAGCTGAAGAAGTGGTAACACCCATGTTTTGTTTGGACTTCCCAACCACTAAGATGGATGAGAACAGTATCAGGTCAGGAAGGTGTCACCACTGCAATCCCTAAAAAATATAAGAAGCAAAAGGGTGATTTAACCTATCCAACATGCAGTATCACTTCTAGGGGCTGACCCCAATTTTTCCTGTTTGGAGGTGTCCACCTTTCTTGCAATTCCATTGAAAACACAATTTACAAAGCTCCAACATCAGCCTAAGGTGCTTAATTTTTAGCCATAGATGTTTTTTTGTCATTTTAACTTTTTATTGGCTCAAGTGAAAATAACTGTTGCTTTTTTTTGCACTAAGTATACTTATTCTGGTGTGTTAGCTTTGTGTGTTATGCCTAAAGACTGTGATAGAGATTGCTTTAAGACGCTTACCAGAGTTAGGAGCTTCTGTTTTTACAGAAAGCAGTTTAACATTCTCCTTAGTTTCAGCTGACCTTTACGGTAAATGGAAAAAAAAACACATAAATGTCAGTTATATTTTAAATCAATATTTTAACAATAACTAAAAACAACTGAGCAATAAAATGTATCCTGTTATATCAATTCCCTGTTTCAGATTATGATTCCCTATAGCGGTAGAGATTACTAAAGATTCACAACCATCTGAGAACTACTTATGCCAAGCATGCAAATATACAGTACATAGCACCTTAGCACAGGTTAATCACTGATAGATAAAACCCAATGAGGGTGATGTGAGCTGATGCTGGACTATTGGATCATTTTGGGTTGACTTTAATTCAAGAGGTTTTTCTCGCTGATCTTTTTATTCTTTTAACGTCTTTGTTTTTATAATATCTTAAAGCAAACCTACATTCAGAAAATATGTAGGCTGCTATTGTCGTCTTTGCCTTCTGAAAGTGCTAGTTTCCTGGCTCCCATGCTAATACAGTGGCTTCAGTACTCGTAGTCATAGGCGTGTGCACGGGGTGTGCACGGTGTGTCTGGGCACACCCTAATCACTCTGAGCACAACACCGAAACCCAGGGCCGTTGGTAGCATCTCTAAACTGACAGGTGGGCATGGCCTGGGTGGATGTGACAGAGGTCTCCTCCAGCAGCTGCTGTCATAGCTCCTCTCCTCTATAGCAGCTATAATTGGTCGTCTTTCAGCCTCTCTCCTGTCTATTACCTGGAGCTTTCCGCCCCCTTTTGTCCCTCCCCCAATCGGGTTGCGAGCAGTGGACAGTAGCCTGCCCGATCGGCTGGCCAGGAAGATGGCAAGGACAGCGCACAGGAGCCGACAGTGAGCCCAATGGCCGAGAGTGACCTGGCCAAGCCCTGTAGGAAAAACAGCATAATGGGGCCCAGGAACTGGCCGAACTCTACTCCCCAGGTGAGTGGAGGGCCCCACCAAGAGGAACATGGGGGACTCTGTATGACAGGGATGTATGGGGAAGGGGGGTACACTGTGTGGCAGGAATGTATTGGGGAGCAGGGGACTGTGTGACAAGAATGTATAGGGAGGGGGGAACACTGTGACAGGAATTTATCAGGAGGGGGGACGCTGTATTGTGAGTGGGGGCGGGGCCGGAGCTATCATAAGGCTGCATACCCCTCATTACTGTGGGGTAATGAGGGCTCCGGGTGGGGGGCTTTGATAAATGCACCCTTTACCTCCGCAATAGTGGCCGGCGTGTTTTTAGTCACTGAGCCGGTGGAGAGATCACGAAGATCCCTCTGTGATTGGCACAGCGATACAGAGTGCAGTAGTACTTGCCACTTAAATTTTTCAGCCACAGTCCTCAGTGCCTGGGAAGTTGCGAGGGAGGCTATGGCTTCCCATCCAATCAAGAAGCTGCTTCAATACTACACCCCTGTTGGAAGTGGTAAGGGACAGTTGAAAAACTGATATATATATATGTGTGTGTGTGTGTGTTTTTGTTCTTTTGTGTGCACACCCTAATGCAATTACTTTCACACAGGTATGCAGATCAGTAGTTCTGGCCTTGCTTTGATATAGCTTACTGCATGCTTGTTCTGGATCAATGACTCAAAGTATTCAGGTCAGATAAAGACAAGTAACTAGCATTTTCAGGAGGTCAGCCATAACAGTCTACATGTTTCTCTAAACACAGATGTAAATTAATGTTGAATTTTGGAAACTTGCAACTGGACCAATGAACACTCATGTCAGATTACCAGTGTTTAGGTGTGTCTACCCAATGTGTGCTGGTGGCATCCAACCCCTCTCCCCCATCTTACTTGCTAATCCATGACCAACACAATTTTGGAGAGCTAAATGCATCTCAGTGCTGGGCTAATTTTGCTTAGCAGGGTTAGAGGGCATGCTTTGAAGCCCTGTGGCCTTACCTGGTTGCTTGACCCTGATATCAGGAGGTTTGCCCTCTTGCCTGCTGTTTTTTGATAATAACAAAATAACAAAATTTGGTTTGCTGGATGTTTGCTGAACAATTAAAAAAAAAACCTCTAAATTTCAAACATAGTACCCAAAACACCATTAAAGTCTAAAGTAGCCAAAATGTGTAATATTTTCCTGGCCTTTTTCAAAAAAGTGTTCAACAGGGAGTGGGTTTTTTTATGTGGCTTAAAGGGCAACATTAAAAAATACACAATTCCTTGGGGGATGCCCTAAAGAAGAAATCCAGGAATTTCTTTTTTCACCCTTGTAGTAGGGCTACTCTGGCTCTGCAAGGGTTAACTGCTTGTTTGTGTGTAGGTTAAAAAAACCAAAACAATAATATACTCACCCAAAGCTCAGAGCCGGCTTCTTCTTAGACCGATCCCTGGAATATCTCTCCCCCTCCTCTGCATCAGTCTAAGGTTCAGTAAATCATCGTGTTTATACACCGTACATGACGTGAGAATGCTGAGAAACATGTGCTGCGGAGGAGGGGACAGGCTGGAGGGAGCGACATGACAGCTGGCTGGCTTGGAGCTTTGGGTGAGTAAATCTTTGTTATTTTGGACCCTAGACACAAACAAGCACACACCCCTGCAGTGTGGGGGTAGCCCTACTGCAAGGGTTAATTTAAACAAAATCCTGGAGTTCTGTTTTAAACCTGCATTTGAAATGGTGCACCTGATGATGGTGTACTTCTGAAAAAGTGACATTTAGAAAAATAATGATAATGATAATAAGGGTCTGGTATGGATTTTAAGGAGGATCTCAAACAAAAAAATGGTGTAGGTTTTACCTCCCGCCCCCCTGAACCGCCCCCCTGAACCATACCAGACCACATCGCTTAATGGTGGCTTCTCCATCCTCCTAATAAGTACTATCCTTGTCGCACTCCTCACCGATATGTCCCTTGTAGTGTGGGGTGCTCGCAGTGATTGCGGATGGCGCCGCGAATGTCAGCAATTGTAGAAATGTCACCAGCACACCAATCCTTTTAAGATAGCAAAAGCTTAATTTATTGAAGTTTTGTGTCATATGACCAAACAAGCACTTTCGGGACCGCACAGGGCTAAAGCCTGATGAAGAGACTCTGTGCGGTCCCGAAAGCGCTTGTTTGGTCATATGACACAAAACTTCAATAAATTAAGCTTTTGCTATCTTAAAAGGATTGGTGTGCTGGTGACATTTCTACAATTTCTCCATCCTCCTGTCACCTAATCCCCCTCTTTCAGCTCCGCTTCCCTCTCTAACGACAACTCCCACAATGTCCCACTTCTGGCATGGAAGGGGCATGTCCAGGTTGAGCTCAAGGTGTTGGAAGTTCAGAGGATCAGCTGTTAGCCATGCACAGGGCACTATGATAACAACTAAGGAAAAGGCCCAAGGAGGCCAGCAGGCACACCCACTCCAGGTGGGGCTTCAACCCTAATTCCAGGATATGACCAGTGAGGGCACTGTGTGTCAAAGGAATGGGGTATACAGAGTGTTGGTAAAGGGGGATGCAGGGGGTACCGACTGTGGGGTAATGGGGCTACAGGGAGGGTAATGGGGCATGCAGGTGATGCAGAATGTGACGTAGTAGGGGAATGCAGGGGGGGAAGAATGTTAGGTAGTGGGGGAGGGAAGGGGTGCCAAATGTGGAGAGAGTAGTTGGGGATGCAGGCGGTGCAGAGTGAGGTGTAGTGGGGAATACAGGGGGTGCCAAATGTAGGGTAGTGGGGGATGCAGATTGAAGTGTAATGGCGGTACAGAAAGAATAGTGGGGGATGCAGTTGGTGCAGAGTGAGGTGTAAAAGGGGGATGCAGGGGGTGAAGAATATGAGGCAGTGGGGGATTCAGGGGGTGTAGAATGTGGGGCAGTAGGGGATGCTAGGGCATGTAGCCTGGTATGGTTCAGGGTGGAGCCCTACCTTTCCAGGTCAGCCAGACTACATGCCTGGATAGAAACCTGGTATGAATTTGGAGCCGACTTCCTAATCTATATCAGACCCTATCTAGATATGGAGCCTGGGTGGCCTGGAAAGGAGGAATGGAGGAGATGGCAAGCATGGTCCTACCTCCTGAAACTTACTACATGCATTACAGTACAGTTCTCAAGGACCTCGGGCAAAAAAAACAACAACGTGGGCTTTCCTTCAAAATCCATACCACACTCTTATCCAAGCATGCAGCCTCATTGACCAGGTAATGATGGGCTCTTATTGCTTGTTAAGAATATGTAAATATTTTAATATTCATCATCTGGGCTCAGGTGCACTTTAAAAGTGAACCTGTCAGAGAGGGCGTTATCTGTCATATTTTAAAACCTCATTACATTTCATATCTTCCAGAGGTGACCATTGACAGCTTCCAGCCCTGGATAGGAGCCTTGGTTTTAATACGTAACAGTCATTGTGACAGTTTCCTTTGTAAATGACAGACAAAATTGTGTGCTATGTGATAAAATAAATTTATGTAACACAATTATGTTTCAAATCAAAATAGATGGCTTTAACTCCCAGTTATACAAGATTTTAATTAAAATGTCTTCCTCATCTTTCCGAGGTCGCAATCATGCAAGATATCCAAATCCTGCTGTTTTAATGGCTGGTAATCTACTGTAATTCCTCATAATACTGTAAATATATACTTCACAAAGGGCATGCAGGCAGAGTAATATTTCCAAAGGTAATTAAGTCAAAAGCTCATGGGAATTATTTCATTTACTTAGTAACAGATTACAGCAGTAAATTGGTGTTGTATCAAAGAGAGGACTTGTCTTCATCAAACACAAAAGTGTTATTTAATTTCAGTGTCTTGGCTGTTTGGAAGTGGCTAACCATGTTGCAGATAGCTAATAACAGTGGGAACATTTTAACCATACACCCTGCATCCTCAGTGCATCTCAGTAATCCCGGGCCTTAAAAAAAAAAACACAGGCCTGGCTTTAATGAGCTCCCTTTTTGCCCCCTGCCCCTGTCACATAGACAGGCGCAGAGGCAAAGTACTTTTGTTGTGGGTTGGCAGAGCCTGATGGGGAACTCTGAGAGACAAGTTCCCCATCAAGTCCACCTGACTGATAGCAGACAGCAGTTAGCAGATTTCATAGCCTTCGCTATGGAGTCCAACCACTGCCATCTGCTTTTTTTGTCCAAGAAGAGCTGCATTCAATGGTTCTTCCAAATAAATCCAAAGGTTATTTTAATCCATGATACAGTATACACTTTCCAAAGCTCCCCAGAACAAAAGAAACTCACTCCTTACATGTTTCACCCACAGGGCTTAATCATAGGTCTGAGCAAGCCTTTTGCCAGCACCTGGAGTTTCCCCTTAATATGGATCTTACTGCGGAATCTGAGCGGTGAGTGTTGTGGATTATTTCACTGCCATTTGCTAATTCCTCATCAGGTCCACCTCCCTCGTAATTGACACTCACAAGGGAGGTGGACCCAATGGTAAATAGCCTCTCAGAAATCCATATTAGGCTCGGTCCACGGCCTTTCAGCCATGTATAACAGACAGCCTGTGAACAACCGGTGACTCACCCCCAGTCCCGTTCAGGTGCCAGATGGGATATTCACCAGCGGAAAGCTGAAAGTAAACAAAGGGTGGGGATGCTGGCTGACATTATTACCCAAATACGGCCACGGCCATATCTGGGTAATTATGTCAGTCAGCATCTCTGGCCCATTTTTTTTACATTCAGCTGCTGGCTGGGGAATCTCCAGGCTGGTAGTTGAAAGGGGTTTGGGATGCATAATTGGTTGCTAGGATGCAGGTGGCCCACTGTCCTAGCAACCAATAAACCTTGAACGGCCTTGACATAGATGACAGCTTCCAAGCACATACATGCCCCATCCTGAGTACTGGCATCTCTCTGTGTGCCAGATGAGAGTTGGCCTTAATTACGGACAGTTTCCTAATCTGTAAATAAATCATTTTTTAATTTGTCGCAGCCATAGCGCCTAATTTTTAAAATGGCGGTAATAATTACTACTTAAATCTGGTGCACATGTTGAAATGCAACTACAACTGTTGTTTTAAAGGAACCATACTGCCAGGAAAGTGTTGTACATGCTTTATTAAATTCCCCCCACTGCAGTTGATCTTATTAAACATTGGTTTAACATAGTTAGTGGCTGCTGTTAATCACATCTACAATTCAAGTGGTTTATGAATCTGGTTTTGTAAAAATAAAAGTGTGCACCGGGCTTCTTTACAGAAAGTACTGGGTGCAGGATCTTTCCTACATGGTACAATATATATGTATTACATGGATACAGTTCAGTCCCTATGCCCCCTCAGCACCTTGTCATAGTTTTTTTTTTCCATTTAAAATTTTTGTTTTATTGAACATTAGAAAAGTGAAATACATAGAGTGTGATGAAACATATAACATCTTCCAAGTGGAATGCCGCGTAACTGTCAATCAGCTAGGTTACAATACGAAACAATACAATAAGGACAGTGTTGTTGGTAAGTCCCTCTTAATACAGCAGTAGATCCATACATAGAGATTAACATGCATATTACATATGAGAACGGAATGGGTATGTTGATCGATTGGCCCTTTAGGTCGGTGATCTAAACCCAATAGGCTGTAAGTTTGGTCTATGGTAATGATAATATCATCAAGTAGACGGAGACAGGCAGTAAGACAACACAAACCTTGAGAGACGGGAGTCACAAAAAAGTATAGAGGTAGTAAAGGCAAGTTATAGAAAGCATAGAGTCCTCCATGGTAAAACCACTGAAGACTCCAGGGTAGGTCAGAGGATGGGGTGATGTGGGGGGAGGACACATAGTGTATCGTTTGGGGCACAATCCCTTGAGGCGTATTATCCTTCACCCTATAAAGGGGGTCACAGAGGGTCGGTAGGCAACATGCGTACGTTCTAGTCTTCTACACGGGTTACGCGTGAGTTCTGCATATACCTTTCCCAGGCAGAAGTGGGTCCATGGCGCCCACAATCTGGAGAATTCGGTAAGTTTGTCTTGCTTGATAAAAAAAGAGTTCTTCTATTTCAGAAATGTAATTTACCTGAGTAATCCATTCGGTGAGAGATGGGGGCCTCACATCTCTCCAACGTCTAGGTATCAGTGATCTAGCAAATGCTTGCTGAGAGATTTTTGAGGTCCCCCGCTATCTTCCTCTTGGATATGGAGTAGGTAGACACTTGGATGAAATGCAAGTTGTTCCCCCGTAATTTTAGCGATAAGATCGTGGATCCGTCTCCAATAAGGTTGGAGAATGGCACACGCCCAGAAGATGTGGAGAAGTGTACCTCGTGCCGAGGTGCACCTCCAACAGGTCTCTGCTACTGCAGGGTAAATTTTGTGGAGGAGTGATGGGGTTCTGTACCATCGTGAAAGGATTTTTAAATTGGTTTCTTGGGTCCTACAACTCACTGAGCTTTTGTGGGCCCCAAAACACGCTGTTTCCCATGTATCCTCCGGGATGCCTCGGTCTAGCTCCCTCTCCCAGGCAATTCGCAAGGTGTCGGTTCGAGCAGGAAATGAGGTGTCGAGAAGGGCCTTTGCCAGAGCACGCCTTTTCAAAGCTGGTCATGTCTCTGGCAAAGCCTCCCCGTCTTGCTGGTGAAGTGAGGTAGTGTCTCACCTAGCACCTTGTCATAGTTGTGACAACTATAACTCTGCCCCTATGGCACGGGGATTATTGTTACTACACATGAACTTCTATAAATGACTTATGTCACATTTGAAACTGGTAACA